>NW_025932863.1:30921-137359 GCF_000764305.2 Hyalella azteca
CTCGTATCACCTCACCACCACTCGTATCACCTCACCACCGCTCGTATCACCTCACCACCACTCGTATCACCTCACCACCGCTCGTAAATGTGACAACACTAAATTTTTCCAAGTTTATCCTCTAATTTACTGGTAACCTGTGCATAATGACATCTTAATATGCAAATATTTCATTTCAAGAGTTTTTCTGAGATGTCAATAAGTTTGATAGTTTTATTCTGGAGGCGAGCCCGGCTGTTCGTCCAGGACCAGGAATGTAACTACAAACTGAACATATTTTGATGGAACTTTATAGGCGAACTCCTGCAGGCCTGCCGCTCTCGTTTAGGCCTGTAATTTCTAACTCCATTCATGTGGCTGTACGGGTTTATGCATTATTGATTCATATTAATAGTCTTTCGTGACGCGGGACTCACACTTGAGTATTATGAACAAATCTGGATCTGTTCCAGAATCTAGGTAAATAGCTTGCTTTTCGGATGAAACCTTCTTTAATTCAGTAGCTCCTAGAGCTTATAGCTTGTGAAAGAAGTCTTAATAAACTCGTAAAAAAATACACGATTTGGTCTCCAGGAGTTTGTATGCAAAGCTTCGTCTAAATTTGTCCAGTTTTTGGGCGCCATTTCTTGGTCGCCGCGAACTGGTGCGCCTCGGCGAACTTTATTCAAACAGAGATGATGATGGATGTCTACTTCCTTCCTATTTTAGTTTAATTTATGCGTTGTATCTTGATGTAAATTATTTACGATTTTACAAATTCGTCCATTTTTAATTATGACGTCAATCATTTAACTTTTCTCTCCTTGGAATTTTTAGTTCAGGTTTTAACTATGTTACTGTCAGGTTTCAGCACGAGGGCCGGCACAGTGGAAAAGTTCTCACGCTGGCAGCTACGACTTGACAAGGGAGAAGATACAAATAAGCATGTCAACTCTTATATACTTAAAGACAGCAAATTCCACCCTAATACAGAGCTGGGCACGTCAAAAATTGGCAACAAATTCCTAGGTCTAGCCTACCCGTATTTGCAATTCCCAACGAAGGCTACAATGCCCGCTAATAATTTAATCTTCACAATCGTACAAATAAAGAGGCTAAAAATGGGGATCTTATTTCACCGATCTCGAAAAGGGGTACATCACTGGCTGGAATGAAGACGAGCGGCGGCAGTGGCAGACTTCCCCGGGGTTAATCCGTCGTAATCCGGCAATACTTGGATTTGGCGTTGGTTTCCTTCGGCGTTGCGGTCTAACGCGGAGGGTTGCTCACTCCGGCAATACTTGGATTTGGCGTTGGTTTTCTTTGGCGTTGCGGTCTAACGCGGAGGGTTGCTCACTCCGGCAATACTTGGATTTGGCGTTGGTTTTCTTCGGCGTTGCGGTCTCACGCGGAGGGTGGCTTCTTGACACTCGTAGACTTTGCTTCGATGGAACTCACTCTGAGCGCGTATAACCAGGCTCGCGTTGTAGCGTTGGCAGATGATACTAGATGTCCGTCTTGATTCGTCGTGGTTAACTTGCACACTATCTCTCGCACCCGCGGGGCTGTTATTCACAAATACGTCTGGCTCTCGCCGCCCAGTAGCTCTAACCGCCTCTAACGCCGACACGGAACTGAACTCGCGGTGGCCCGCTCGCCCCTTAAATACTTCCCCGGTCTCGCGCATGCGCGCTAGACGGCTCGAGGTCCACACCCCTTAATTCAAAATTCGCTTCTAAACCCAAATCCCTATTCTTATCTTATTTATACTTTATTCCTATTCCTAATCCTCGTGGGTTTTTAATAAATCATTTAACGGTTATAGTTATATTCTCCTATACTAATCAGTGTCTATGTTACCCATGGGCAGGAGTCGGTAAGTCATTCACGTGTGAGTGTGCCTGAGAACATGCGCATATATTCATCGCTGGTGCCTGTACAGCTTCAGCACTGCTGCACATGCATCCTCATCGCTAGTTTCTCTCAAAGTTTTTTTTTTGTTCCTATAATATTTTGATCTCGTTGTCTGTGAGTTCGTTGCCCGCCATTGAGAGAACTGCCTCAAATGAGACGCATTAGCGGGGCGGGAAGCTCGAGCTCCTACCACCTCCGTTGCTCGCTGGACACTGATATCGTGAGTACGACAAGGGTGTAGCCCGCTGCCGGCACGCGTGTCCGCTTACTCGGTAGAAAAAGTTGCTACGCAGTTTGCTAAATGATCTACCTTATCAATATAAATCAAAATAGCTAAAATATTATTGATCCAACACCAAGAAAAGATATCAGTTGAAGAGTATCTCGACAGACAAGACTGTGAGATTCGTAGTTATTTTTTTACGGTGGTTATTAGAAACTAAGGGCGTTTCCCCGCTAACCCTATGCGATTAGGGTTAATACTGTGACCCACTTTAATGTGTCATATTGTTAAAACTGTGACCCACTTTAATGTCATATTGTTGAAACTGTGACCCACTTTAATGTTTCATATTGTTAAAACTGTGACCCACTTTAATGTGTCATATTGTTAAAACTGTGACCCACTTTCATACGCACAGCACGAGCAGAGAGCGGACGTAGCACTGATACGCCCTTTTGCCTGGCCAAACTGAGTCAGGATGACCCACACGTGCATCGCTATTTGGACAGTATTAATCATTACTGTACTGGATTATGATTAATGGATAATGATTAATACCGGACAGCATTAATCATTATTTGGACAGTATTAATCATTAGTGCAAGACTCACCAGCGACGCTGCGCTGGACGCAGTTGTTGTGCTACTGTTCATTACTGCCGCAGTCACGCAGTTGTTGCGCTACTGTTCATTACTGCCGCAGTCACGCAGTTGTTGCGCTACTGTTCATTACTGCCGCAGTCACGCAGTTGTTGTGCTACTGTTCATTACTGCCACAGTCACGCAGTTGTTGCGCTACTGTTCATCACTGCCACAGTCACGCAGATGTTGCGCTACTGTTCATTATTGCCACAGTCACGCAGTTGTTGCGCTACTGTTCATTATTGCCACAGTCACGCAGTTGTTGCGCTAATGTTCATCACTACCGCAGTCACGCAGTTGTTGCGTTATTGTTCAGTACTGCCGCAGTCACTCAGTTATTGCGCTACTATTCAACGAAATTCCACGCCATGTTTTTGATAGGATGTAACCATGAGCTGTAAATTTTTTTCAGTAAGCCCTATAGCTATTTTATGTAAGCCCTATATAGCTTAGGCTTTTAAGTAAGCCCTATATATAGCCTAAGAATGCAATAACTACACTTACTATCAAGACTAGAAGCCGTAGACTACGCTGGAACACCGCAATCCATACCAGCGAAACACTAGTTGAAGATAATACTGCTTTAGTTCTGCAGCCAATACATGCGCGGGCAGTTCATAAGCAAGCAGTTCAGCATCAGGCCTCATCTACTCGGGCGTAGTTTTTCCTGGCCTAACCTATTCACGCTGCCCCCCACTCACAACCGTCTTGCAGTCAATGACTGGCTCTACCTGCTCACTCGCCTCGCCTTTTTAACTTCCCCCAGCCAATGAGCTTAGGTTTTGTTAGCTCAGGTTTATTTTGAGTGATAATGTATTGCCACGTGTTCAGGTTCGGACATAAGAGGCTAGGCCCGATTAAGTTAGGCCAGATGAAGTTTGACTTTGCTTAACTTGAGCATGCTTAAGTGGTGGCTGTGGACATACGGAGCAATGGCTTTAACCACTGATTTTATAGGCTGCTATTACCTTTGTTGCGTTCACTCACAGTAGGGAATAGGCGCAAACTGACGTTTTCGCCTCCTTAATCCATTTTGTTTTTCTTTATGATGCATGGCGTTGGCTTAATGCCGTCTACGGGTCGCCTGACCAAGTCCTCGCCTACTTGAAAATCCGACGTCGAGAACAAAGAGATTTCAGCGTTCGACTTGCCAGTAATGAAGACCTCGAGCACTGCGCGGATTTGGCAAGCCCTATCGGTTAGTAAATTGCGTTGTCTTAGTACGTTTAAGGCTGGTAGGCAGAGTGCGACGATCGAAGTCTGAGAGCGCGGCATTCGCGACCATCGTGTGAAATCCTCGATCTGCTCTAAGCTCGGCTAGTCGCTATCATCAAGCTTGTAGTCTTCGTATTATGATGTCCTAGCCAGCCTTTTTTTGCGACAACTGGCGGCTTTCAGTTGGCCGAGGAATGGCCAGTGGTCGATCGGCTATAGCTAATTGGACTAGGCCGATCACTGACAACGTAGGTATTATTCATCGCTCTTCATTGAGTTCGCCCACAGTCCCTACACTATACCGCCCGTCGTTGACTGACGGCTCACTAATTTACGACGTCTCTTTCCAGTCATACCGTCCACAAAGCCTTCATCAAATCAGTTAATATGCGGGATTTTCCTTCCACGTATCAGCACGCTCGATCATAACTAGTTTTTGGCAGATGTCCACAAAAACGTGTCTGATCAAGACATGTCCAGTATACCGTTCAATGGAGAAGAAAAATTACAACCTGTTGACATCTCGAAAAAGTGTGAAAATCGCAGACTTGATGAACATTGTTATTCAATTTGTATTGAAATTTGCTTGCATAATGACTCTTTTAAGATAAAGTTTACATATTTTTTGTTACTGTCAACCGTTTGTAAAACATATTTTTTGTTACTGTCCACCGTTTGTAAATAATTAGGTGAGGAAGCATGGAAAATTAAGATCGCCATCTCATTTACGAGTGGAGTAAAGTTGAGCCTAAATTGTGAAAAAACTCATAAGGAAGAGCCGAGCCTGTTCGAAGCTTCGTGGTTCTGGAAAAAATTAGGAATAAATTGTTCTGGATTCATTCCAACCTGTGTTTCTTTATCATTAGGCCTGTCAACAGGTGTATGCCTGTTGTTCTTGCAATATTTCTTCAAGTTAAAAAAAAGATTCGCTTTTACCAACAAACTCTAATATCATATCTACCTCACCTTCATCTTTACCTTTCTTTGTTTTATTTTTTTCTAAGTTCTTTTGCTATTATGATTTTTTCAAAATCTTTGGGATAAAGTTATCTCAAAATGAGATAAACTTTTCTAATTCGTGAAAATTTTATATGGAATTATTTTGTAAATAACATTTGCATCAGCCTTTATACACCAAAAATACTTGAAACAATGAAATATGGAATATTATTTTACACCAAACTTCTATAGAAGTTCATCAATAATTAGTTTGTGTAAGCAACAATTTGGTGTAAACAAATTATACGACTTTCTCACTGCGAAGATGAAGCAGCACTTGCAGTCGCGGAGAAATATGGAATCAACCCCAAACGTCATCAACAATCAAGCCAGATTCAGCTACCGATTCAGTGATGCATAAAATAGGTCAATATAACTCATCACACGGTCACACTACTGCACTATAATTTTTTTTTATTGATTACACTTGGAGGGCTGTCGGTATTCATTTCATTGTAAAAATGCGGGATGGATTTCCGCTTGAATAAATTTTGAGATGAAGCTGTCGAAGGAGATTTTTGTTTGAAGTTACTCTATCCGTCTAGAATTCGCAGCTGCACTATTAGTTACATCAACAAATGTAATAGTCATCTGTTGACGTGAAATGCAATCAAATCCGATTGAGTAGATTTAAGATTGATGGCGTGACTCTTGAACGTGAATGAGATGAACTTCATCCATCCATATACATTAAGTTAAAAGTTTTGTACATTTTTGTACGTTGAAAGAATATTTTAATAAAGGGCAATTTATGTCATTCAAAGCACATGGCTGAAACTTTGAATGTTTGTAAAAAAATACCGATATTGAAACATCCGTAATCTTATAGTTAACGAGATTTTGAGTGTTGAACACTCGAAGATAATAGGCAAACTATCTTTCTTACTGAATTTTAGAAAGCTGACAAATGGAGCTATGAATTTTCATTCTTCCCGAGTATTTATTAATATATGACTTATAATTCTATATCTCACAAAGGTGAATTTTTGTACATTTCTTCAGCCGAGAAAGTGTGTTGAATTCGGTTGTAAACCGAATTGTTGTCTCTATCATAACTCGATGATTACCTTAATTCCTAAATAGATAATATGTACAATGATAATCAGGCCGTTAATGTGCTGTAAAAGATCAAGCTTATATTGAACAGTGTTTGGGCGCCCAATTATGATCACACTTTCTTTCAAATTAGTAGCATAATTCAGACATAAATCTAAGCGTTTTCTAAAAAAAATTTATTGAGGGGTTTCTTCGCAGCTCAAAAATTTAACTAGTGTGCCTTAAACTACAGAACTTTATGTAAGTTTTATCTCGTTTACTGTTTTGGAGTTGCAAGATTGGTTAAGAGTTAAATAGTTTAATTGTACTATTATTCATTTGATAACTACATATTTTGGTGTGCTATGCGTTTTCATAGACAGTATATACACTATACAGTCAGAGAGCTCTTCTTATTCGTCAGAATAGATTTTCACGATGGCAAAACTGGAAAATATGACGACGATAAAAAATTCTATGATTAACATTTTGGGTGCTTTAGAAACTGAATTAAGTGAATGAAATAATCCGCCCTTCTTAAAAACGTTCATATAATGCGTTCCAATAATGCGTTCCAATACGTTCGCGTTGTTTAACACCCTGCTTTAACTTGGACTCGGTCTGTCCAACAGCAAACGTTTGCTGCGTCCAAGGAGCCCCGAGTGACGTTGGCACAACCATGCAGGGGCGTGGTTGCACGGTCACTCGCTGGCACTTCCCTGGCCTCCGGGACGAGGACTTGCATTGGATGCACAAAATCCTGTTCCCCTTCATCAGCAACCGCCATTACGGTGTGCCGCTGCACGGCCACCCGCTGGCACTTCCCTGGCCTCCGGGGTGTGCCGCTGGAGGGCGACACACCTGGAGTGTATGTACAATAGAATTAGCACGTGTGCACTAGTTACTTGTAAATCATGCCAATGACATGGCAACCGAATAATGTTAATTTCACAGTTCACAGTTTTATAATCATAATTCACAGTATTATTATCACTGTTCACAGTTTTATCATCACAGTTCACATTATTATTATCACAGTTCACAGTTTTATCATCAAAGTTCACAGAATTATAATCACAGTTCACAGTATTATCATCACAGTTCACAGTTTTATCATCACAGTTCACAGTTTTATCATCACAGTTTACTATATAAGCCTGACACAGATGAGCCTTCATTCTTCAGACTATCAAGTGTATAATGAAAGGCCCTTGCAGCAAAAAACTTTAAAAACAAGTTAACTAAATTTTGTAAACCACAGAGTCCCATTAAAAAGTCCATGACCATTATAATACCAATAAAACGTTCATACGATGACAAATATCGATACGCAACAAATTTACTGCTTATGGTATGAATCTAAGTTGAGCTCATAATATGAGTTTCATGAATTGAATAGTTTTTTTTGTGCAAATGACTGAATCTTTATGGATCGCTTCTTTCAAATGAGGAAAACTATAAAATACGGTCTTCATTACGTCTATTTTTGAGCAGTAGTATATCTACATTTACTACTTCTAATGCGCTCATCGCATAACCATGCATGGATGCAAAATTTCAGACTCTCAGAATAAAACTGTAAGAATCACCCTGACTGATATGCTTGGTCAAATTAATCGCTATGGCTATTTCTTTTGATTAACACCAGCCTGTATTTCGACGCTTTGAAGCTGATTTTAAACGAGGCATGAATGGGTACACAGAACATATAATTAGAAATCAGACATATTACATGTTACAGTCGCTTATGTTTGCATCCATGTTAAGTATTTTTCACTGTATTACGTGTTCCCATCTAAGCTGATATTGAATGTCCTAATCACACTTACCTGCCACTTTTCTTTGCATATCAACGAAAATTATTTGTATCATCATTGATCATTAATGTAGAGGAGCCTATTCTCATTTTACCCTCCTTCGACGACTCAATCTAATAAATACGCAAAGTAGACTATTAACAGTTTCATTATATATACAATAATAGTTATTCCAACGTGCCTGTGTGTTTGGTAATATTATTATATCCATATTCAGCCCTAAAGTAGTATGACTAATTGGTCTTGAAATTCGAGAAAGATTTTAATCCGTTCTCCGTTGAATTTCATCCTATAGCGTGCTGGTCCTGCCGAGGGATGACCTCACAGACAAAGGCGCGCGTGAGCTGCTACAGAAGATAACTAATATTAAGACGCTGTACCACGAACCTGACTCTGCGCACCTGACGTCAGCTTGCAGGAATATTCAACCTGGTGCGCAATGTTTAGAGTTGTCCACCGCCAACATTCTTCAATGGATGCCCAAATGGACAAGTGGTCCAAAAGTGAGCATTGGACAGGATGAGACAAGCAGCGAAGGTAGCTGTTTGTAGATTAGTAAGAAAACAGTGTTAATAAAAAGTTAAGTTAAAGTTATGTTAACTTAAAGTTAATAAACATCCCTGACAAACTGATAGTTTTATCGACCTATAAGGGATTATTGCAGTTCTTAGTATCTTCATGCCAAAGATTATCTTTACAAAGTAAATAATAATGTTTACTTTATTACGTTCGACAACCTGAATCACAACAAAACCAACTTCATTTGATTCAATTCAGACTTGAAAACAACTAATATTCATCAGCTAACTTATTTTCGGTCGCATTCTTGATTGAAAACTTGAAAAAATGTGCATTGAGATTTGCAGTCCCGCTGCTTACTTTTCTATTCATTCATATCAAAAATTTGTTGGTAACATGCAAGATATATTACTTTATTGTTTGAGTGCCAATTGAGACATTTTCTTTACTGACAATTTCAAATGATTAGGAAATTTTTAGAACCATTTACACATTTAAATTAGGAATATTCACAAACGTTCAATAAAAATTCTAATACGCTCGAAAACATTATTTCGCATTTAAAAAAGCATGCGTTTCGAGATATTTGTTCGTTACAATAACAATGCCCTTTAGCTTATGCATTTTATTATGAACTTTTATATTCACTTACAATATTAACACAGATTTTTTTTCCATTCCTTCCATGAATGTCAACTAATCTTCTTGGCAAGAAATTATCTACACTCTGAGAAATGAGTGAGACTTGATCCAAAAGTAATGCACTTTTGTCACTCGTGTGGGCCGTCCTGACCTTTTTTTCCGGCAAAAGAGCGTATCAACGATACGAGCGGAAAGGGTGTAACCATTCGGACCATAACTCAATAATTTTTAGCGTTGAAATTAATCCGTTAAATTAATAGATAACGTCTAGGTTTTATTTACCTGTTGCCGCCCCAGGACCTGAAAAGATTTGCAATTTGGCATCAGGGGAGTTTTTGTACTGGGAGGAGATGGGATTTTTTATATATGTTCAGATATCGCCGTCTTGCAAGTTGGAGTGTTGTATTTTAGGTCCTGGTTAAGGGAACCAAAATTTGTTGTATACGAGAGCTTGCTCTAACTAAAGACTCATCTTGGGGTTAAATGTTCAAAAATGTGAGCCATGCAAGTGTTGTAATAATAGCTCTGATTATTATTAAGAAATATGGTGAAAAACTCCTACCTCTTCGTCATTCATAATCAACGCTTCGCTAAATAATAGACGAGATAAACATTTCTGTTCAAGAATTTGCGTCAAGAATCTGGTCTTAGAAAAACAGCGAAATTCCAAGTTTATTTTTCTCGTAACCTCAAGGAAATGCTCGCCAAGAACACCCTAGCGAACAACCTGCACATCTATTCACCCAAAAGAATCAAATAGAATTTCCTACCCACGATCGAGTATTGAATAATTTTAAAGATAAAACACCACTGCTTCGCACAATATTTTTTTCATAAATAATAAAGAGCTCATTGAACTCATTGCTAAATGATTGCATAAAGGACACAATTACAGAAAAAAAAATTTGGAAAATTTTTTTTCTCGTTTTTGTAATTAGAAATAACCCTATCGAAATTCGAAGACCTGTCAGCCGCTGGCACACGGACGCCCCAAGTTCTTATGGCCGGGTAAATTAGAAGCTCTATGTCCGCATTAGGTTCCGGTTGCCGTAGCGAAATAAGCGCCGAAATGGAATCTTGTGAAATTACTCGTCGAGCTTGGGGCGATCGTGGGGCGCGCATATTTGGTACCTGATACGTTCGGGAAAGACACGGCCGAATATGAAAAATGCTTAAAAAAATGCCCCCTCCCTTCCCCCCCTTATGGGGGGAAGGGAGGGGGCATTTCAATCTCTGAACGTTATATATATGCAGTCTATAATCTATATTGCACTACTCGCTCAGTTTTAAGATCAGAGCAGTCTACCAGAGGCTCAATTTCATGCTAAGACGTTTACAGCTAGTAACTTTTATGACATGGCGTGGTTAGAAATGAGGGCAATAATCGCAAATAAAAAAATTCAATCAATACATCAAAAGGTATCCCTGATTCGAGGTAATGCAAGTCAAGCCAATTTCTCCTATTGAATCCATGTATCCTACTGAATGAACAACGTTGTTTTTAAAATAATCGTTGAATTATTTGCCGTTTCATTTCATGTAACTTTCGTCACATTAAATTTCTATAGAGCAAACAGTTCTGCAAGGGCCTCGATTTTCTAAGTTTATTGACGAAAGATCACACAATAGAACGGAGTAGCACATGTTAATCTTAGATTAACAAAATCTAGATACGGCACTAACTTGATTGCAGCTTTCAGTTGTTCACAGTTCATAGCAAGTGAGGATCTTTCTGCATCCATCGTCGGCTGCTGCAATGACAGTTGGTATTTACACCCATCTAAGTTATCCACTGCACTCTAAATTCCTGGAGAGACAATCAAATAAATAGCAGAATAAACGATAGTTATGGAAATCCTCAAATTAAATATGTTGCTCACAGAGAGGCTCCTTGTAAAGTAAATAGTTCATAAGCTATCTTCTACTTGAGCAATAAGCTCAAGCTAGGCTGGTAAATAGAAGCAAAACACCCTACGTGGCCGACTTGCTCCTGATTCACCCCTAAGCCGAATATAGTTCCTCTAAAACGACCTTAATCGGCACGAAAATTTTGACAGGGTGCTCCTGATTCACCCCTAAGCCGAATATAGTTCCTCTAAAACGACCTTAATCGGCACGAAAATTTTGACAGGGAAGAGCTTTACCGTACCATGTGTAAAATGATTCAAATAATGCATGTCACTTATTCATTGCCACTGTGAAAACAGTCGCAATTAATTTTCAAGTCATTGGGGAGGTGGTAGCTATAAATGTACCTTGCTTGTTGATAAAGTTTCTCTGGTATGAAGAATCAAACGGATGGTTTTGTAAGCGCAATGGAAAGATAAATGCGAATAATTATTTGAAGAAGATATTGTGGTCGTGAGCAGAGCAAAAAGAAATATATGTAGATACAAATACAAGTTCTCTGTCATCTAAGAGTCACGACTGCCAAGCAAGTTGAAGGCAAATGAAATGAGAGGAATAATCTAACAGTACATAGAGTGGAAGTATCCCACTCATCGAATTAGTGCCGGATGAGTGGAATTATCAGAATGAGTGGGAATATTTGAATGAGTGGGAATATTAGAATTAGAGGGAATATTTGAATGAGTGGAAATATTTGAATGAGTGGAAATTGTCGAAAGAGTGGCAATAGTGGAATTATTGTGTACATTCTAACGTGTTCAAAATCACGAGTGTTTGCAGCCGCTGCTAAAAGAACTGAAGAATAGATAAAAATAGATACATCCGAAACATACACGTACAGGAAACGCTCCGCTCATTCAGAATCACTCTCTCAGCACATCGTTCAGAATCTGATTCCAACCCCTTTATTCAGAATCACACTTTTACCTACTCATCTAGAACGTCACACTCATCCATCACCACATTCTCATCTCCTCCATCACAACCCGCAGTTCTCGCCCCAGCGCGTCACACTCCACCATCAGCTGCAGTGGCGACGAGAGTAGCCGGATGTCGCACGAGGCTGTTGCGGTCAAATTTAATGGATCGCAACGAATAGTTTTTAGATAAACAAATACATAAGATTATAATTATGTTCATGAATTAACAGTTCCTATTCGTTTCACGAATGAGCTGAAATTGGAACGGTATTCATCTAAAGTAGTAATTAATAGTAATTTATAACAATCTAGTAATTTATAACAATTCTGTTAAAAATAAACATTAAAATCGCGCCAAATCTTGGATTAAATTATCAATGATACCTGAACGTATTCGCTTCAAACCGGATTTTGATCATAAAACACAGGCAATAGCTGTACCATTTGCGCGACTGTTGCACAGTCCGATCAGCTGCATCCGGCCGACGAAGATCAGCTGCTTGACGTCATCGAGTTCTCTCGGTTAGTATAGTATAGTATAGTATAGTATAGTATAGTATAGTATAGTATAGTATAGTATAGTATAGTATAGTATAGTATAGTAGCTTCGGCATTGAAGAATAGGCCTGGATAGGCCTGTCGTCGATTCTTGTAGTTTTCTTGACTAGACTGGCTTTTTGATCAAATATTTTCAACGGACGGTAGATTTAAAATCGTTTCAAGATTTCAGTTATTCCGTAGGATACGAGGCATTTCAAAACTAAACATATGCACCTGCATGGCCTTGTCTAGTCTATTCTTGAACGCGTTCATACTCGGAGCGTCACCACAGACTAGATCGAGGAGCGTCAGGGAGGCTGTTCCACATGTCGGTGACTCGAAGCGAAAAGAAGTGTTGTCACATGGATGAGTTACACTGCAGTTTTTTTTTAGTTTATAGCTGTGGCCTCTGGTGCTGGTTCTTGTTTCTAATTCTAGTAATCGTTCTGGGACCTTGTACAAGCCATGAGTATACTTTCATACTTTTATGAGGTCACCACGCAGGCGACGATAACGGAGACTGGAAAGCTTCATAATCTTCAATCTTTCTCCATAAGACGTGCCCTTTGAGCCAGGAATTATCCTTGTTGCACGCATTGGCCAATTTTGGCCAATTTTGTCCCGTATTGCCCAATTTTGGACTGGAAGATAAAGACCGAGGGCGGCTAGCTCTCCTTCGGTTGACCCCGTCAGCGAGATGGCACTCCTTTGAGTCGTGGGCACCTGACGACGTGCATGCAGCAGGCCAGATACGTCGCCTGCTGACCCCTGCGTCGTCGGTGGAAGTTTATAGATGCTTACTGAAGTAGAGGTGGGTCTCAGAGCACTGAGATGGAGTGTCATAACGGTTGGTCACTTACATTCAGTGTAATAAGTAACTAACTAAACATTGTAAGACGGTGTTAAAAAAACTGACGGTGTTATAGAGTTCACAATTTTGCAAGTGACAGTATCACTTTCAAACTGCTGCCTTTGACCTCACTTTGTTTCAGGACGTAAATGCAGAAACACACTTCTGAAATTTTATGTTGATTATTTCATGACTGCTTGACGGCAAGTCGTAGAGATCAGTGATCGGAGAGACATATGAGGGAGATAGAGCTAGTAAAGTTCGATTTTTGACAAAGTTAAATGTTCTTCGCACATACTACGCTTTGGTTGTCATCGTCAAGCAATTCAAGAGGTCCAACATTCTAGACTTACAGTATATGCATGGACGTCAAATGTAAGTTGGAGTTGTTGGACGTCGAAGATGTTGGATGTGTTCAGTAACCTGCTGGAGAGCGACAGCGAAATCGAAAAAGCACTTTCGACAGTATTTGACACGGAAATTCAATAAATATTTTAGAGCTTTCCCAGTCAAGCAGGCCTTGATCGATCGATGAAGATTAGAACGGATAGATGAAGAAATTAATGCAGATTCTTGCTCGATCGACGAGGGCAAATCCCCATTTGGAGTGGGCAACGGAGAGGGCAATGTCACGGGGCGCGACGACGATTATCGAGGAACTTTCTATGCCGATTCAGCGAAGATCGTCGAAGTTTCTGCACCTGATAATTTGTTGAATCGAATAATCTGCATCGATCGATGTCGAATCTCAGGTAGTTATAACCAAATCGGCATTAATCGACGTCGAATATTCATTAATATACGTCGAATCTACAATAATCGACGCCGCATCCACATTAATCGATGCCGAATATTCATTAATCGACGCCGGAAATCCATTAATCGACGCCGAATATTCATTAATCGATGTCGAATCTATAATATTGCGATGCTGAATCGATAATATTCGATGCTGAATATTAGCAGCTTTCACACCCTACTGNAATTACGAGTTTGGACGATGAATGTTGTGCTGTCTTTGCTAGTTCCAAATGATCAGGATGATGGTATTTAAAATGGCAAAATTCGGAATGACAGATTAAAGGACAGCAGAATTTTCAAATTTCAGTCAATATATGTTCAGGGCCATGCGGGGCCAATCTATCAATAATAAAGTTTTCATATTCCAATAATATAGTATAATACGTATTGCAGGCTTGCCCAGCCTGTCTGAACCTCGATAGTGCCTGCAAGTTTCGAACCTCATTATCCCGTATCCCCAAATCAGAAAAAACTTATGTATAATAATGAAAGGAATACCAAATGAAATTTTACACAGAACATACAACTCCCAGTTCACCCAATCCGTCCCTCCAAGTATTGAAATGCCTCGCTATTCTCCACTGACAATAAGTTTTCAGGTCCAGGCAATATCTCGACACGATAAGTATCCTGGATACGTGCCCCTACAAAGCCTGTATATATGTGGTGCCATAAACAGCCCCTTTATATTTGCGGTGCGTGTACCATTGTCATGGGTTCGTGCGTGTAGCATTCCAATTTTGGGTCAGCGCCTGCTCTTACCTTCCTTAAACAAAGTAATTATGTCAAGGTTATTAAGAAGCTTGTAGCAACATGGGGCCTGTAGTGGCATACAGTACAACTTCATGACGTCTAGTTACATGTAACCTGTAACTAATTAACATGTTGCAGGCCTAGTGTAAAGGGTTCCTGGGTCCTTCATTTGCCATGTAGCGCCTAGACTCGGCAAATAAAGGCGGGTAGTAAAATAAAGTTGGTGGCCATTAAGTTAGTAAATAAAGGGTGGCCAGGAAAGCCGCTGCCTCCACGGGGCTGTTACAGTGAGGAGACGCTGAGAGACGCGGGGAAGGAGGGGCAGGCGAAGAGATGCTGAGCGTTGTGGCATCCAGATTATTACCCAGATTCAATTTAATTTCCTTTCGTCTCCCTTAAATTGTTTTTGCATCGAAGGAAATTGAATAAAAAAAGATGACAATATTCTTTTTCAAACATGATAAAACATGGATTATCAATAATGGATCGAATCCCTTCAATGGAGTGTCCTATTGAGTATCACAGAAGAAATTAAGAGATATCTATAGTTATCTATGCATCACAAAATTGGATTGACAACTTATCGAAGAAATTACAGAGTAATTATCATGTTCTTCTGAAAGATCGGTACGAAAGGACAGTAAAAATCAATTCAATTATTCAGTGTTCGTTGCAATGAACTTTGATTCGTTGATGCTAATTTTGATGCAACAATTCCCCTCAAAAATATTTTTGGATAGAGTGGGATTTATAAATAAGTGAGCCAAGCACGATCTAACTCTGAGTGGAGGTGGTGATGCTCGTGCCTTGTTCGGCATGGGGAAGAAGGATGAAACAAATCGAGATGAGGTAATCAATGGGAAATTTACTTTCTAGAGGCACTAGGATAAAAAGTGGTAAAACTGATTATTAAAATAATGTAGGAATAGCAGTAAAATTATTTTATATTCGACTCAGTTATCAATTGGTAAGATGCGCCTTCTTAACCATATAACCAATTTTATTCCATTGTCGTCGAAGTTAAGAATGTTCACCAGAATATAGATTCAATGCGAATACATATTTTATTGAATAGTGCAGAACAGTGCAGTTACAATAGTGCAGAAATTTTTTAGTGAAGCTTGCGTAGATATAGAGTACTAATATATATGGAATATATAGAGTGCTAATACAGTACGGATATTAACATACACAGTATAGGTATACAGTACAGATATAGTGGAGTATGCCTTAGTGGGAGAGGCGGCTATAGTAGGTGTAACTGCTCATCCTACGTATTATGTGCTCGATTATTAAATTTCGTCCCGCGTTACCAATTCCCGTTAAGAAAGTCCTCTAAAAATCGGAAAAACGAAAAAACGATTGTTCATTGAGGAAACGAAATTTCGAAAGCTCAATGAGTCTGTAATTGCACCAAAATATTGAAAGACCAGTCACATCCACATAGTGCTTACATACACTGAACTTAATGCTAGTACATAGAAATATCACTTCTAATCAACAACAGCAATTCATTGTAAAGAAGGCCGAGCAAATCTCGCAACGTCTCCGTTGCAGCAACTTTAAAGCCTACGCCGAAATCTGCTATGTCTTATAGGAGGGCAACCAAACATACATATGAAGCATGCACTAGCCGCCCAGTCGTCAGGACGGAAGGCAGTCACACGTAACTGATAACTTGATGCTACTATTATGATAAATATTTTAGCTTATCTGTGGGCTCGTGTTCTTACTTTAGAGAACCTACTGCACCTTACCGGAAACTACACATTCTTATCAGCAGGAATCATGATACTGATTTTAAATAGTCAACCTCACCTAGTGTCACATGTTATACTAGCTCATACATGCAATACCTGAGTCAATTATAATTACCTCAAGAAACCTTTCACTACTGCATCACTATAACTCAAGTTCAAGCAAGTTCTTGTTATTTTGCCATCACCATATCTGCGATTAGTACAAGACGGAGCCCTCCCTCACTGCAAACTAAATCTGCTAATGACTACACAATAAGATCTGTAGCTACTGCATTACTGATCTCATTACCTCCACACTAAATTTGCATCAATACACCTGCATCACTGTCGCAGGGTCTCTTCTATTACCTCTGCATTACACTTACTATTACTGCATCAATGAAGCAGCCATTTTTGGATACCGGTATCTGTTATTAGCAAATTGAGACTGCAAAAAATGAGTGATACGTGAGTGTCATTAGTACATGCCACTAATCCCTGGTTGAGCTTGACTCACTTGCACTTCTGTGTGTGTGATCACAACTCTCTCTTAGCGGCCATTGCTAAACTATTTCAACTATCTGTATGCTCGTGTTCCTGTCACTATACTGCTATGTTTTATGAGAACCTTCTGCATATTTGAACTTGTCTCTGCTGTAATTGTGTTCCTACTTTGACTTAGCTATTGTATCTGTCTATGACGCACTTTGGTGCCTCGCACTTTGGTGCCTTGCACTTTGGTGCCTTGATTTGAGTAAAATTGTACGTGAGGTATGCACAGTCCGTGTTTTCGCTGGGCTCGCCGACTCCCCACGGTTTCGTACCAGGCACGGCGGACATCACTTGCCCGGTGCGCCAAGTCCACACGAGGTTGTAGCGGTGAACCCCCACGTGGAAGCTGCCAACATGACCGCCGGCTGTCATGGAAGACACATGAAATTAGGATGGTTTTGACGAGCTTCACAATTAACCCTCTACTGCCTGACATGAGTAAACGGAGCAATATTGTCACAAAGCCTACTTCCCAAAAAATGATACGTTCTAGTGAGCGCAAAATGACTTGCACTGATGTTTGCCGCCACGTACGACAACTTTAAAATGTTCTCTGTTGCGAACAAACGTCCTCAGGTAGAAAGTTATGTTCCCGGAGAGTGACATACGGCGGTAGAGGGTTAAGCTCGCACACAACGGAATGTTTCGATTTGAAAGTGTACTGTTAATTACGCCTCCAGTAACACCAAAACAAGCAAGAAAATTGGACACGGGAGTACAGTAATAATTATTTCAAATGTTAGCTTATTCCACGAATAAATTGAAGTTTAATTCGCGTAGTTTATTGCTTATACTAAAGCTACCAGAAAATGCATATTCCCGTACATGGCAGGAACGATTTTTGCTTGACGTAATCAACGAGCTCGAAGAAGTTGTCGGCGTAGAGAGAGACGAGCTGGGAGCCTCCAGGGCACGAGGCCTGGGCGACGTCGTACGTCACGCCGTCCTCAACCACAACCACACAACCGACGTCCTCAACCCAGTCGAAGGTGGCCGGGCAGGGTGGGGCTGTGGGTAAAGTTGGTAATTTAAAGCTGGTAAGGATACGGTGGCCTCCACCACAACCACACAGCCAACATCCGTAACCCAGTCAAAAGGTGCCGGGCAGGGTGGGGCTGCGGGTAAAGATGGTGAGATAAGTTGTCATCGGCTAGCTGCGTTAGCTATAATCATGTATATATGTAGAACAAAAAATTATTGAATGAATGGTATGAAATTTTTTTAGTACCGCTCTTCACTCCATGATTGTGAATTATATCGAACAAAGCCCAGTTTATATGATTTCTTATGCACTGACTGATCCATATTTCAAATTTGCTTACTACTAAACCGATCAAAAGAATAGCGATAGTTTTGAACAACGTAGTTTAGGCTAGCCCGTAGGTGAACAAGCTACATCAGTGATAAGTACAGGGTGCGCCACAGAAACTTACTTATTTGAAAAAATTCCTGTGCGGTTAGTTGGTCGGGTAGAGGGGCGAGAAGGGGTGCATCTGAAGGGGAAAGTTCCCAAGTTTGTTTCTCAAAGTTTCTCAAATAAATTTGCTGTAGTGCAAGAATGAACTAAACGCGATTTTGTTGCCCGTCAAAATGCATGTAAAATGCTGGTTGACAACCTGCCTGAAGACGCGGTCGTTTTTTTCAGTGGCGAGGCTCACTTCCACATTTCCAGCTGCGTCAACAGGCTAAACATGCGTTATTGGTGTGGTGTAAATCCACGTGAGTTTCACCAGAAACCACTTAACTGTGAGCGAGTTACTGTCTGGTGTGCGACGTCGGTAATGGGAATAATTGGTCCCTATTTTTTAAAGAAAACGAACGCGCAGTTACCGTTAATGGAGCTCGTTACAGGAACATGATCGAGGAACTTTTTCTTCCAAGACTCGAAGAAATGAACTTTAGGAACGTGTGGTTTCAGCAAGATGGAGCCACAACACATACAGCACGAGACTCGATGAATTTTTTGCGACATCATTTCCCCGACCGCCTCATCTCTCTCAGAGGCGATCTCCAATGGCCGCCACGCTCTAAAGGTTTGACTCCATGCGATTTCTTTTTATGGGGGTATTTGAAATTTCTGGTTTATGTCGATCGACCACGAACCATAGCACACCTCAAGAACAACATTCGCGACGTCATTGCCAAAATACCGATTGATATGCTGCATAGAGTGGAAACCATTATAAAAAAGCGACTTCATTGGTTTATGCACAATGGAGGCCGTCATTCATGAGATTTAATTTTCAAAACTGTATGAAAAAAAATTTGGGATACTGTTTTCTCGAATAAAAGAAAAATTAAAACAATAACTGAAATACTTTTGTTTTTATTGACCTTTCAAATAAGTAAGTTTCTGTGGCGCACCCTGTACGTGGTAAGTCGAAAAGTTTTTTTTTTAATTTTGACTCTGCGGCAAATTCGAGATTTCGGCCTGAAAGTTCGAAATGTGGTGGATATGACTAATTGATGAGCTAGAAAGCTAGAACTCTGCATTTGTAGGGACACAAATAAATATATTTATTACTTGAGAATTAAACAAGCATCATAAATTTTTGGTAATGCAATAATCATGTTCGAAAATTGACTTAATTGAAAGCGCTGCATAAATCATGTCAATCTCGTGAAAAAGACAACCGATATAAGTAATGTGCGCGTGTCTATAATGTGCGACTTAAAAAAAATTAAAGTGACAAGCAAAACGGAGTATCGTCAACTTACCAACTTCTACTAGATGGTAAGAAGTTTCACGAACGTAACACTTGTAACTATTGGTTCCCGGATAAGTTCGGTTGAACAAGGCCGGGTACGTGGAGTTCAGCAGCAGGCACAGCCCGCTGGTGCTGTTCACGCACAGAGTTGGGTAGGAGATGCCACTCTGTACAGCCGCGCTGGCACAGCGGATGGCACTCATGTCAGAGTAGTTCTTCGATGCCACGCCAATTGCGAGAAGTTCTTCCACCGGCACAGGGACGGAGATGTACTTATTAGAACTGGCCTGAGTTTCCTTCACCACGACAAGCATGACGGCCGTCAGAAGTCTAATGATCATCGTGCTTATAATTTCGCTTTTAACTGCAGCTTTTCGTGTCATGGGTGCGTCTCAGCGGCGATTTCTGAAATTAAACAGAAATTATTAGTTTCCACAATAGCCAATTTCATTTATGATTGTGTAATAAATTTGTTTTAATTATTGAAGGAATCCACTCAACACATCTCACAATTCCTGAGCGCTCGGCAGTTGAGAAACAAATTCCAAATTTTTTCACGCCGTTGGTGTAGCAGTAGCAGAAGGCCCAAGCATGCAAAAAGATCGACGGTTCACTTTATCTTTTTTAGTATTGCGCTGTAATTAAAATTTCGGCTCTATAAGGAGAATGATTACCAACTTGCAAGTTGTTAGTCATTCAATTGACCTTTTCGTAATCAGTTGCCCTAAAGTTAACTGCTCTCTTCTGTTCAATCAGTTTGGTGACGACCATCCATTTGACTAATTATTATTAGTCAGTGTAGGGATACTTAATCTAATTAAAAGCAAAGCAATGGGATTCTTACTTACTTTACTAAATATATATATATATATGTATATATATATATGTAGTTATGTAGCCGTACACCCTCCTGCAGAGTACTGTCGGCAGGGACTGACCCAGCGCTCGATACATGCGAGCGTAGGCAGAGCGACATCCAAAACATTCCAGAATGTTCCATTACCGTCCACATCAAAATTACTAGCGAGTGCTGCATTAACCTCGGCATCCGAGTTATTTTCGAGCGTTCTAATAACCACTGACTTTAGAAGCCTAAGCTTCGTGCTAATAGCGAAATAAAAATGGTCCCTTGTTTCATTGGAGGGCACAGTATGAAGTTGGGTATACATGCTAGTCATTACTAACAATTTGTAACTAGTCATTAGTAACTAGCAATTTGTAACTAGTCATTAGTAACTAGCAAATTGTAACTGCTCATTAGTAACTAACAATTTGTAACTAGTCATTATTAACTAGTGGTTGGTTACTAGTCATTGGCAAACTATGTAAAGTGATGTGATGTTAACTCTACACAAGACTTCCCAATTCTGTGTTGTGAATACACAGAACACTTGAATTAAAAACATTTCAACGCAAAATTACAATATAATTTTCTACATGACAATGAGGGTCTTTTCTTTATTAATCATAAAAAATGTCTATTTTCATTCTTGAAAATGCTGTGAAAATCATGTCGTGGAACACATATGATGTTTTCCTGAATAGAAAATCATGTCGCAGAACGTGATGGAAGCGAAATTTTTTTTAAATTACATGAAAAAGCTATGTAATAAACTTATATTTTCTTATTCACTTTTAGTCGTCTAAATTATGTTGTCACATCGCGTGAAGACAATCGATGCAGCGTTAAAGTGCTCGGGCATCTTAACTGTTCGACCGCTTCATTTTTTTTTCTGAAAGGAGACATTGCAGAGGCATGGAATTCCTCAACAAGTCTGACCTAAAAGTTAGTTAAAAGTCGAATCTAAAAAAAGAGCCTACATGATATTTGTAGAACTATGTATTTTATATGTAAAGATATATAGTTATATATTGTTATATCTTAAACCTCTATATAAGCGAGTTCCTACTAATATATGGGGTGAGAATTGCCGTATGACTATAATTACAGAATTGATTAATATTATATTATGTATCTCAATTATTATTAATAGCAATAATTCATTATTGTTATCAATTGATGAAAAATTGATTATAATATTAATTACGAAGGCATGTTGTCTTTTTGCTCGAAAAGTAAAAACATCCAAAAATGAACACAAGAAAACGGTTATTAACGGTCATAAACAGCGCACATTCATTTGGGTGAACAGATTCTTATGCACCATGAAGTCAGTGATAGAGAGAAGGCAAATTACTTCGCATAAATGAATCATCAAATGATAATGTAATCACATGATTAATTAAATCTTTACTACCAGGAAGCATTCTGGTATGGTAATGATACATGTAGCATTCAACGTTTCAATGCTATTTTCAGGGGTAGATGACTGACTCTATTTACGCTCTTTTTTATTTTATAAAATAAAGCAGCGGCTGGCGGCGTTTCAGGGCATCACATTCGACATAAATTGGAGCAGCGGGAGGCGCCGCTTCAAGGTATCACACACGACATATATTAGAACAGCGGTCATTTACGCTCTTTTATTATTGAAAAAATAGAGCAGCGGCTGGCGCTGTTTTAGGGCATCACACGCGACATAAATTACACCGTGCAAAAAAAAAAATTCATAAATCAAACCAAAATACCTTTCTCTTAAGGAATCGAGGTCGCTGACATCAAATCTGCTAACAGAAGTACTCTAGCACGTATAGTTTTTGAGATATTCAAAAAATTATTTTGATGAAATTCATTAAAATGCAACATTTGGTAAACTGAACATGATTAAATAATATTGGATTATACATTTCAAACATCTTATTTATGTAATCAAAATATTAAAAAATGGTAATCAAGACAGTTTTAAGAGGAATCTTACCTAATTGCTCTGATATTTATTTTAGAAGTGCTTTTTCCCTCTTGATTTGCGACTGTGAGTAGATTCTTCCTCCCTTTGTAGCAACCAACAATAGTCTCCCAGCATATTTGGATTAAAGCGACCTTGATACCGACTTTCCAAAAGCGCAATACCTTGGTGAAAACGCTCACCATGCTCATCACTTATGTCCCCAAGGTTTTCAGGGAAAAAATCCAAGTGAGAAAAAAGCATTTCTCAAATGTTAAGAAGCAAGGGATAAATCCAGATCATTGGAACAGCAAATGGAACACTCTTTCTTTTTGAGCTTAACCATTGTGTTAAGTAAACTGACATAGCAATTAGAACAGCAGATATGAGGTGCTCAATTTTTATCCTGGTCCCCAACTTGACAGCCAAAATAGTGCCTGTATGCTATCTTCACTTTGGAGGCCAGATTTTTTTCTCTGATCTTTTGGGGTCCATTTGCCACAAATGCAACAGAAATTGTCACGGTTGTTGCTACATGCAATTTCGACGATTCATTTCAAACAATTACTGCTTAATTGAAATTTAAAAAATCAAATTAGTGCTTACTTGAGATTAATTAATAGTTTAGATTTATCACGACAAAACTTTCTGGAATTAAATTGTGGAAAAATTTCAGAAAATTCAATAGCAATGGCACAAACACTAAAAATATTATCTCAGCCATTATTATACAATAAAAGTGCAATTGAAACCATCAATACACCACACACTTTTACCAGGCAATCCTTATTTTGAATGTACTTTCACTTCTAAAGGCTGACCCTGAAGTTATATACATAAAATACTTTCACAAGCATAACTCAAAAACCTGACGTGCTAGAGAAATTCCAAGGGCATAAATGGAATCAGCGTAAAAAACACATCAGATACAAGTAATTTCATATGAGTAGCAAAAATTTTTTTTGATCGATGAAGATTAGAACGGATCGATGAAGAAATTAATGCAGATTCTTGCTCGATCGACGAGGGCAAATCCCCATTTGGAGTGGGCAACGGAGAGGGCAGAGGGACAGGTGAACATCAACATAAACGATGGAGGGACAGGTAAACAGTAACAGTTACAAACTGTACAACGATTCACGGTTATGGCGTCTGTACGGTGTTTGTTTTTATGCTGATGTTGAACTTATATTAGGCCAAGTTCAAATTATTAATAATAATTTTATTAATATCATTATTATTGTTATTTTATTCTTATTGTTAATATTATTATTATTATTATTATTCTTATTATTATTATTATTACTACTACTATTACTATCATTGATTTTATTATTATTTTCGTCATTGTCGTATAATAATATTAATAATATTGTCAGTGATCTATTTAAAATTATTAAATTTTTCGTTCTTCTGTTGCATCCAGAATATTTGTGTCAGGATATTACCTGTACCTGGAAATTGATTTTAACCGAAAAAGAAAAGAAAAATTATATTTATATATAAAAATGAGGTATTTAGCTGTAAATATAGAAGTTTACTCCATATAAAAATCAAATTTGATTCGAATTGAAAACTGGATTTCTGTTGTACACCAAAATTACGAGTCTGAACGGTGAATGTTGTTCTTTCTTTGCTAGTTCCAAATGATCAGGATGCATGATGGCATTTAAAATGACAAAATTCGGAATGACAGATTACAGGACAACAGAATTTTCAAATTTCAGACAATATATATTCAGGGCCATACCGGGCCAATCTGCCAATAATAAATTTTTTATATTCCAATAATATAGTATAATACGTATTGGAGGATTGCCCAGCCTATCTCAACCTCGATAGTGCCTGCAAGTTTCGAAGCTCATTATCCCGTATCTCCAAACCAGAAAAAACTTATTTATATTAATTAAAGAAAGACCAAATAAAATTTTACACAGAACATACAACTCCCAGTTCACCCAATCCTTCCCTCCCAGTATTGCAATGCCTCACTATTCTCCACTGACAATAAATTTTCAGGTCCAGGCAATATCCCGACACGATAAGTGTCCTGGATACGCGCCCCAACAGAGCCTATATATTTGTGGTGCCATAAGTATCCTGGATACGTGCCCCTAAAGAGCCTGTATATTTGTGGTGCCATAAGTATCCTGAATACGCGCGCCAAACAGCCCCTTTATACAGTATTTGCGGTGCGTGTACAATTGTCCTGGGTTCGTGCGTGTAGCATTCCAATTGTGGGTCAGCGCCTGCTCTTACCTTCGTTAAATAAAGTAATTATGTCAATGGTAATTAAGGAGCATGTAGCTACACGGGGCCTGTAGTGGCATACAGTACAACTTTATAAGGTCTAGTAACAGGTAACCTGTAACTAATTAACATGTTGCAGGCCTAGTGTAAAGGGTTCCTGGGTCCTTCATTTGCCAGTAGCGCCTAGACTCGGCAAATAATGGCGGTTAGTATAATAAAGTTCTACTGTCCACTACTATTATCTCCGTGGGCAAGCACCTACATACAGGGGCTGAACAAAATGAGGGAAAGAATTAAAGTTTTGAAATAATGATTTTTAAACATGTTATAAACAACAAAACTTGACATATTTTAATGTTATTTTGTTCATTATTGGTTCTAATATACATTTTATATTTTTAACAATATGCATATAGTAAATTTCTGTTGCTATTATCAGTGGGAAATGACGAACTTCTCTGAGTTTTAGAGTGGCCAAATTGTTGGCGCTTGTAGCGCAGGTGTTAGTCACTCACTAACAATCCACAATTTGTCTTAATTAATCCCCGGCAATTGAGGCTGTAATGTTGTTGTTGTTTGTTGCGACCGTCACGCTCGCCGGGGGGGGGGCTCTAGTGGTGAGCGGGGGGCCGGCACCGGAAGAGAAGGGAGATGAGCGAAGGCAGGGAGGGTGGCCAGGAAAGCCACTGCCTCCACGGGGCTGTCCCACAGTGAGGAGACGCTGAGACACGTGGGGAAGGTGGGGCAGGCGTAGAGATGCTGGACGGACTGGAGGGGATCCCTGCACTCCGGGCAAGCGGAGCTAGGGGAGCGTCCAATCCTAGCGGAGTAGGACGCCAGGGAGCTGCAGTATCCCGAGCGGAGCTGGAATAACGCTGAGCGGTAGGGGCGAGGGAGTGAGGCCTCCACTGACGCAATCGGCGGTGGCGGGGCTGAGAGTACGGCGTTTATGGCGTCAGTCGCCGCAACGCGGGAAGCGATCTCCCTGCGTAGGGACCGCTTGGCCTCTCCGTAGGCACCCACAGGCATCATGCCATTACTCAAGAATGGTGTGACCAAGTGACCGAACCTCGAATAGATGGAGGCTTTCATGGGGCGGTCCCCCGGGGGGGGGCAGAAGCGATACGAAATGAGGTGTGGGAGGGCTGGAGGGCGCTGGCGAGGAACTGGGCACAGGCCAGATCCAGATGCGCGGCTAATGGGAGGACGCCGGGCTCCTGGTGAAGATGGGAGATCGGGGCCATTTTTGAGGCAGCCGGTGGCTAGTCTCAATGCAGTGTTTTGTATTATTTGCAAGCTGGCAACTGCTGCACGTGAGGCAACAGGGTACCAGATGGGGGCCGCGTAGTTGAGGATTGGACGCGTGATTGCTCGGTAGGTGGCAATAATGTCCTCCTTGGAGAAGCTCCAGTTGGTACCAGCTAGGGCTTTTAGGATGCGAAGAGAACCCGTCGCTTTCGTGGCGATGGCTCTTGCATGTGGGGAGAATGTGGAGTTCGTATCCCAGGTGACGCCCAGGATTTTAGGGGTTTCATCCAGGGGGAAGACGCCGTTGCAGATAGTGGCAGCAGGGTGGGATGGAGATTGGTGGGTGTCTGGGGTGAAGAGCTTGACCGAGGATTTACCAGGGGCCACGCCCAGTTTCTTGGCAGCCGACCAATCCGAGACGTTCCGGAGGAGCACAGCGAGCTCAGCCTCAGCAGCGTCGAGCCTCGGGGACGACACGAAAATGGTAAGATCGTCCGCCTATGAGGCAATGTTGGGGGTCGGAACTGGGATGTCAGAGATGAAGTGGTTAAAGAGGGCCGGCGAGATGACCGAGCCCTGGGGCACTCCAAAGTGAACAGCTCTGAAAGGTGACTGCGTTCTGAGATAGAGGCAGGATGCCAGCCTGCCTCTAAGGTAGCAGCACAGCCAACGGACCAGGTTATGATGTAGGTCCGAGGCCGCGATCATTCTCAGAAGGGTGGTCGACGCTGTCGAAGGCCTTTGAGAGGTCGGCTGCAGCGGCAATTGTGCGGGCTGGAGGGCGCCGGGAGTTAAAACCCTTCACGATCTGGTGCGCAAGTGGGAGGAGGGCGGTGACAGTGGAATGTCCCGGCTTAAAATCATGTTGCGAAGGGATGGTGGTGAGAGATCCCAAGATGTATGGGAGCACCAGGCGCTCAAGGATCTTAGCTGCTGGGTAGAGGAGGGAGGTAGGGCGGTATGAGGAGTCCTGGTTTCCGGGTTTGCCCGGTTTGAGAATTGGAATAATTATAGAATTTTTCCAAATGGATGGGATAGAAGCTGTGGAGACGGAGATGTTGAAAATATGGGTGAGGAACTGGAAGCCACGCGGGCCAAGGTGCTTAAGATGAGGAACCGTGAGGCCATCAGGACCCCGAGCGGAAGAGTTGTTGGCGGCTGCGATGGCAAGCTTCACCATGTCGAGGGTAAAAGGGGAGAAGTCCCTGTCGAGGGGATGTTGGGCTCTGATTCGACGTATGAGGCGGCGGGTGGAGGAGCTCTGAGAGTGAGGAGCGACCGAAGTGAAAAGCTTGCAGAAGGCGGAGGAAATCTTGCGTTGGGAGGAGGTGGAAATCCGACCAAATTGGATTGGCTAATTGGGGGGAGGGCGGTTCCGCTTTCCGGCTAGGGAGCGGAGGAGATTCCAATGTTTGGATTGGTTGGTACGCCTGCTGTAAAAAGCAAGATGTGTTTGCCAGGTGTTCCTGGCGTGGGCCTGTATGGAGATGCCGATTTCCAGGTTGAGTTCTGGGAGCCGGGGGTCGGTTGGGTTGCTCGCCCTAATGTCATCCCGTTGCTCTATGAGTAACCGGGTGCTAGGGTTGACTGATGGGGACAAGTCCTTCCTGAAACCGGCAGTGATATGCTGTCTGGCAGCGGTCGTCAGGACTTCCCTTAAGGTCGACTCTCCGCCACACGAGGTGGGGGGAGGGACCGTCTCGAGCGCCGCTTCGATGGCTGCCGTGTAGGCGGGCCAGTTAGCTTTTTTGAAGTTGACGTAGGAGCGGGCGCCCGGGGGGCTGGGGAATCAGCAGAGGAAGGAAGATGGAACAGGATGGGCAGGTGGTCCGAATTGAGGGCGACTTGAGGAGTCCAGGAGGTGCTGAGAAGTAGGTGACCGCTGATGATCGGGTGGTCCGGAGAGGAGGGCGGGCCATGGTAAGGGAGGCGGGTATGGGAGTCCTCATTGAGGTAGGCGAGGGAGGAACCGGCGACGAGGTCGTCGACGGCGGTTCCTCGCACTGCGGCTTTCTGGGATAGATGGAGATAATGTCCGCGATGGAGATAATGTCGCGGATAATGGATGGAGATAATGTCCGCGAGCTCCGGGGAGTATCCCGGGGGGCAGGAGGAGGCCGGTGGAATGTATACATTGATGATACCGAGAGGCGATCCATTAAGGGCAGTAGAGATTGCCATAGCCTCCATGGTGGTGTCGCCGCGTAGGAGGGGAGAGATGTCTCGTCCGGTGTAGGGGACATCATGGCGGATCAGGATGAGGAGACCGCCGCCGTGACCTCCGAGGCGATCCCTGCGCTCCAACGCGTATCCGGGGAAGGAGGGGGTTGTGGGATGCAGCTGATAGCTTGGTCTCTTGGAGACAAGCAACCGCCACGTCGTTCTCGGCGAGGTAAGTGGCCAGTTCAACTGCACTGGATTGAATCCCGTTACAGTTAAAGTGGAGGACGCAAAGGTAATTATAATGATTATTATCATTGAATGAAGTGAAATATAAATATATAATATAACTAATCCAAATATGATCCAAACTCGCAAGGAGTTTGAAAACAATGAAAACACCAAGCAAATTCACCATATCGATATAGAAAACGTTTCGGAGTCCAGCTTTGTCATCAGTTCGAAATACTATAAACGAATAAAATCATATTATATCAAAATTTTAAGACAGACATAAAACCTAAACAAGACCTATTATTATATAGAAAGAACAGGACTCGATTGGAACAACTTAGTCCTAGGGTTCACGAAAAAGAATGTAAAAGCCTAGCGATTCACTTTTTCCAGATTATATGAGCTAAACGCATTATTGAGACATGGTTTTCGTTTGAAAATATGTAGAGACTCCAAAATTCTCAAATCCGAGCAGCCAGAAGTGGAACCGAGTATCCTGATATCACTCTCAGGTACAGCCACGTCGCACTGTTCAGCATGGAGGCGCACGGAAGAATGAGGAGGCTTGGAGAGAGGCAAGTTAGAACGATAGCTCCTGCCACCCACGGTGTTCTGAAACCCGGATGTAGAAGTTACGCGACGTCATTCCAACTAAAGCAGATGCACAGCGTGCACAATTGAACTCATAGACCAGGTTTGATGGCATCCGAGCAGGTATAACGTCCTTATACCTGAAGAAATAACCAATGCAAATATATATTCGGGATGTATTTCATGAACAATATCTTCAGTTTTCTAGACATAGTTTCAGATGCACTACCAAAATAGGGCAATGTGCAATAAATAGTTTTCTTACTATCACATTCAATCACAGTTTCAGAAAATTTGTTAGATAAGAAGCGTTTGATTTTACTAAACACAAGGCACCATGGAAAACCATTAAGCTGAAATATATTACGAATGAATTCGAATTCCAAATGCATATCATGGAAGGTAGAACAGACCCTATAGCCGCGGTATATCAAAGTCTCAAGACTATTCAATTTGAAACGAAACGAGCAGGAGATAAAGAAGCTCATACCCAAGCCAGTAAATGTCGGTTTTCGAAAAACGGAAGTCTGAAAACGACCGCCACACTTAGTAACTTTGCAGTCGAGAAACGACAGGCAATTGTTGGATTCTAATTCCATAGTGAATTATATAGAAGGATGTTTGAGATTTAGATAATCAAAGAAAATGCCCGCATGAGAGGGATGCCTGAAGACCAGAAAGGTATCATTTATATACTTATTATAAAAAAATGATTTAAAATCAATGGGACAATCGGCCAACCAAGAAACCTCATGAATGCACATGAAAATGTTAGCGAGTGTGGGACCAATTAAGGGCAAGGCCCATTCCTAAATCATCACTTCTGGCTGCTCGGATTTGAGAATATTGGAGTCTCTACATATCTTGAAACGAAAACCGTGTCTCAATAATGCGTTTAGTTCATATAATCTGGAAATAGTGAATCGCTAGGCTTTTATATTCTTTTTCGTTAACCCTAGGACTAAGTTGTTCCAATCGAGTCCGTTTTTTTCGATATAATGTTAGGTCTTGTTTAGGTTTTATGTCTGTCTTGAAATTTTGACATATGATTTTATTCATTTTTAATTTTTCGAAATGATGATAGAGCTGGACTTCGAAACGTTCTCATTATCTATATGGTGGATTTGCTTGGTATTTTCTTTGCTTTTAAATTCCTTGTGAACTTGCGATATAAGCAGACTGATAACATAAGTACTTATAATCCAAACTATAACGAAATTACAAAAAAAGCTACGACCATTCTCTACATTTTTTTTAAGAATCGAATGGTATAGTTCTCAATGCGATAGCTTGAAAATCATATGAGGAGCTAGATTTTTAAGATGGCGCATTTGGAAATTTTAATTGTTCAAGGTGGCCAAATAAGTAAAATTTATTAAAAAAGGATAAGCCAAAAAATTGCTTGATATTGTAGCCCAAACTTTCCCGTTGCCAATTAGTTGCACTCAAGGTACCAGCACGAGTCTTTAGACTTATTCTTGTCCAGTTTAACGTGAATAATAAGCAATATATGTGACTTTTGTGATATTTATATATATAAAATATGTTCATTTTATATAAGTTATAAACTTCCCTACGCAAAAATTATTGCATGTACATCTGTGAAATTTGCTTCCTTGGACGCGCATCATTTGTAGCTTTCAAACAAGTGCAAACACTTTTGCTATGAACGCAAATAATGATCTATAAATACCTTTTTTTTTGCAAATGAACATTCTGAATATTGTTATAAAAATAGTCATTTTATAAAAGTTCAGAACAGCCTTACTAAAAAATTATTGCATGTACATCCATGATATTAGTTCTGCTGAACGCGTCTTGCTTGTAACTTTCAAAGGAGTGCAAACACTTTGCAATTAACATGAATAATGATAGATAAATACATATTTAATTTAAAGACACAGTACAACCTTACCCAAAAACTACAAAAAATAGAGCTCGCACATACTAGAGCACTGCGTTTGACGCGCCTTGTCAGCAGCTACAAAATGAGTCAAGAAAACGGAAACGCCAAAATTTTCTATTTTTAACCAAGATCACACAATCACAATCCTAGGATACGGGGCATCACAGTCCCTGGCCCTGACTTATTACAGCCCCATGACACGTGGCATCACAGTCCCTAGCCCTGACTTATTACAGCCCCATGACACGTGGCATCACAGTCCCTAGCCCTGACTTATTATAGTCCCATGACACGTGATATCACAGTCCCTAGCCCTGACTATTATTATTATTATTATTATTATTAATATTATTATTATTATTACTAATATAATTATTTTATTATTACTATTATAATGATTATTATCATTATCATTATTAATAATATTGTCGGAATAAGAATGTTGTCGGCATAATATTATTATTATGTGGACAACATTCACGTGTTCAGGGAGAATATGAGATTTTTTCCTTCCCAAGCTATAACTAATATTGATGACCCTAACCTTGCCATGCGGTCTTGCTTGGATGAACTTTTCAAAATTTACAACTCGTCCTTTTCAATAAAGTCTGTCGTGATTAAAAAACGGGGACCTCCTTGCGTTACCACTGAAATAAAGTCTTTAATCAAGAAAAAGCATAAACTCCTGAAACTTTCCCGTTCTGGTGCAATTTGTCGTGGATCTTACTCGACCTATCGGAATGTCTTGAATTTGATGTTGAAAATGGTCAAGAAGCAATACTACTCGACTAAAATCCAGCAAGACTCGAACGATTCGAGGGCCTCATGGAATACTGTTAAATAATTATTCTCTTCTTGCAAGGAATCTTGTGCACAAAAAGATTGAATTGTATAAAAATAACAAGTTAATGCCTGATTCTGATCTAACCATTGAATTTAATGAATATTTTAGCTCCATCTCGCATGACATAACTAAAGATTTAGGTCCGGTGCAGGGTAATACGACTTGTGGTGTTCCGTTCTGTGACGCGTCATGCTTCATATCTCCAACTTCTGCATCTGAGGTTATGAGCTTTTTACGATTGTGCAAATGCAAGAGGCTTCACGTTGAAGAAATTCCGCCACGAGTATTGTGCGAGGTTGCCGATATTGTAGCGCCTGTTTTAGCTCATATTTTTAATTTGTGTATGTCTACTGGAATTTATCCTGATGTACTGAAACATGCTTGTGTCATACCGATTTTTAAGTCTGGCAACTCAAGTAACGTGTGCGGTATGCAACTGTCGACCCATATCTACCTTGCCCTTTTCATTGCTTTTTTTCTTGACCTGCAAAAGGCCTTTGATTGCTTGAACCATAAAATTCCATTGAATAAACTCTACTGCACTAAATAATGGGGAAAATGGACTAAAGTCAAGGAACGAAACAAGTTTATTGAACGAAACTCAGAAGCTGGTAAGGCTTCTGACCCTGACTCCTCCCAGGCATCTTCCACCTTTAGCGCCACTTCACACCCCTGCAAATAGTTTACAAAGGTTTTATTGACAGAATTTCAAAGTGATTTTAAATTAGATAGTAAATTAGAATTCCAATTCAAACTGATTATTGATTTATGACGTAGAATCTTTTAATTTTAAAGGAACTTGCTCAGCGATCGGAAACTAGGTTCCTTACTAAATGAGAACACGAACACTCCTGGACGCGTACCGTGATCTCGCCGTGGGGCCATCAGCGCTAAGATCGTGGGCCTCCCCGCAGATCTCAACACCTCCCAGAGCCAACTGCCAAGACAGGTTGATCATCTACGTCACCACCGGCACGTGCTGCTCATCGTGGTAGTAGCGAGCGTCTCCGTGAGAGTAGGGTTTACTCAGGAGAAAGGCGAAGGTGTACGCATCAGGTGAAATGGGCCCAGAGAACAAGGTGGTCGGGTTATGGTGAAGACTAACTGAAGATACAATAGATGATGAGACCAAAGTGGACAGGGCTGCACCGGATGGGATCTGAAGTTCTACTGACTGTTGATTCCGTGTCGCTAGCTAGCCGTGTGGTTTGGCTGACAATAGTTCGTGACTACACGTAAATATTGGAGTCACGGTACAGTAATGATTTGGAATTCTAATTTATTACATAAGGTGCAATTTCTTAATCTAAGATCCTTAAATTGTAGCACAATTTTGTACATCTACCGTTTTGTACATCTACCGGCATTAGAGGGCCTTTTAATGCATTGATAAAGTCATATCTAACCAGTACAGAACAATATGTTTCATTGTGCGAGTACAAATCGCCCTCAAGATCAATCACGGTTGGAATAACACAAACACAGGGCTCTGTTCTGGGATCCTATTCTTTTTAATATTTTCATATATGATATCGCCTCTTCTTTAAATGCGAACTGAAAGCTTTTTGCTGATGATACCGTTTTTTATATCTCGAAAGGTACCTACGATGAAGCGTGTGATAGCATTTCAGATCTGTCAGCAGACTTGTGAAGATGGCTGTTAGTAAATAAGTTAGTGGCACACACCGATAAAACTAAACTGATGTTTTTTTACGTCTAGACCTGTTGTCGCCCCTCGGAACATCACGTTTAATGGATCAATTTTAGAATGGGTTGCCGATTTTCGTTATTTAGGCCTAATCCTTGACAATAAAATGTCTCTTAAAAACATATTACTTCCGTTTGCCTGAGACTTAGCAAAGCCTATGGAGTGTTACATGCTCTATCAAGTATCTTACCTTTCTCCTCGTTAAGAACGCTCTTCTATTCGTTGTTTTTATCTAAATTTTCTAATACCCTTGTAATATGGGGTGGAGTGCCTATCTGTACAAAAAAACGGTTATCACGTTGATGCACAGGACACTGCGGTCAATCCTTAGGGTTCGATATGTTAACTATGTACCATTGATTCGTGCTAATGAATAATATAGACAGTCACATTCCTGAAATTTGAGGACATGTAAAAATTTAGGCTTTTACAGTTTATGAATAGGGCACTTTTTCATGATCAGCGACTTTTTGAAAGTTTTTCTGCTCCTCTTGTTCCTCATCATTTCCATGATACCAGAGTCGTTCGTCTCATCCTTCCACCGGTCAGTTTAGAAATAGAAAAAATGATACTGTTTTAATGATGTAAAACATTTTAATGAACTGCCTGATGATTTCAGAATAAACTGTTCTAAATCCATTTTGAAGACAAAATTTGTGATCATATTCTTGCTCAATATTAATTTAACTCTGTTTATCATATAGTTTATTTTTCTTGTGACAAATTACTTATGTACTGCCTTTACTTTACAATGCAATATTTGTATTAATTTTCGTTGTACTTGTTGCCCCTATTACGTTCATACTTGTCACCTATTACGCCTGAGAAGCTTTTTTATAGCTTGTATGGGCTTTTCACCTGGAAACTTTTATTACCAAATAGTATGTCTTTTCTTTTTCTATTGATTCGTGCTGTGTTGCTTCTGTGTTTGAAAGAATAAAGAATATTACTATCATTATTATTATTATTATTATTATTATTGTCATTATCATTTTTTCATTATTACTATTATCATTGTAATTATTATCATTATTATTATTGTGAACGATTGAGAAATCGTTCACGATATTTTTTTATATTGTTATTTTCAATTTCTTTATCAGTGGCAAAATGTACATATTCGCGTTGATGAACTCTCAGTGAGGCCGGTTCCATCACATAGACTTCCGACCTTCTCGGCTTCAGAGAGAAGTGACGAGGGCGGTTGAATTTGTCGCTAAGGCAGTTGTGTCCTGTGAGCCGTTCAGCAACAGTTATTTGCTTGTGCCGATAATGTGGCAGCTACTGTCTGGTTACGGACTATTTGTGCTGATACGGTTTCTGCTCATGTTTCCGCAGTGTGCCATCTTCCTTACTGAATTGAACGTATATAAGCTACGTACTTTGTCTATTTGTTTTAAACTACAACTGTTAAGTTCCTGGTTTTAAAGTGCCAAGTTTGAGTCAAATAAAAGTGGTTTTAAGTCGCAGTGTTGACAACAAAAAAACTGTGTTTTTGTTACACCGATTGTTCTAAGAGAACTGCTAGATTAAACGTTCGTGACCGGCGTTCCGCCCATTTTGTGGTGGCCATCTATGACGTTTGGAGCGTCTGGTTGCATTATCATTATCAATATTATTATTATCAATGTCATCATTATCATGATGATTATTTTTATTATTATTATCATTCTTATTATTATTATTAATAATGAAATTATTATTCTTAATATTTTTATTATTCTACTATTATAATTATGATCATTATTATTCCTATTTATTATTATTATTATAATTACTATTATTTATATAATTAATATTATTTATATCACTATTATTATGATTATTTACCACGTTTTTTCTTAGCTTCGTTTTGTGTCTGTCTGTCTAACTGTCATCAAAAATTCAAACCTTAATTTAGAGCACTTCTGAAGATCCTAGAAGCTTGAAATTTGGCATGCATGCTTATGCTGCCTAACAATTCAAGATTTGATCATCAGAAATATAATTAAAAAAAAGATTAGACAAAATAAAAATAAATAAAAAAATAAAAATTCACGGGTCGGAATCGAAATTGCTAATATTGCTAAAATAAAAGTAGAAAATAAATCAATATAAAAAAAATTTGTAAGAACCACGTTTTTCTGGTTTTCACAAAACTAAAAATAATGAAATAAAGCAATTAAAAAAACTTTTAAAAACCACGTTTTCTTAACGGACAAAAAAGGAAAAACATTTACTCCTACATGACATTACATAACATTTTACTTAACTTAAATGTTATATAAGAGTATATGTTTTTCTTTTTGTCCGTTAATCCTTTACCGCCCGAATTTCTAGGTCAAAACTCGCAAATTTCGCTCTTCCGGTTTTTAGTCTCACCTTAAAGGTGACATTGAAGAAAACATGGTTTTTAAAAGTTTTTTATTTGTTTTATTTCATTATTTTTAGTTTTGTAAAAACCAGAAAAACGTGGTTATTAAAAATGGTTTTTATACTTATTTATTTCATTAACCTTGTTATCATTATTAATATTATTATTAGCATTGTTATTATGTTCATCATTATTGTTATTATTAATAATATTTAATGAGGTATATACCTTAGTAATAGTTATATAAATTTCAAGTTAAATAGTCTGTAAGTTTACAAAACTCAGCAAATTTTCAAATATCACCGTGAATTTTTTCGTGGAAACAACCCTGCTATTCAAACACATTTTACTCCTGATTTGTTCAAAGATTTCATTAAATATGAAGAGGTAAAACATATCATTAAGCTTTATTTTAGTGCGCATTAATTAGAAATTTACTGTCGCTCATTTGCGGATGGATTTAATCACTTTCACGGACATAAATTTTAGTGTGTGTCATCAATTTATGTTCAAATATCCATTAATTGTCATGATCGTAGTTATTTCTCTTATGTAAGAAACGTGCAAAGACGTGGTTTAAATTGTTTATTATCTATTCTGTTGTAGGCTCACATCCGGGTAATTTTTAGTAAATTTCATTCAAGTTCAGTAAATTTCTTCAGAGCTTAGATCACTGATGCATTTATAAAATTTCTACAAGTATGAGCTGGCTGGATGGATACACACGCTCGATGTACCGATCTCTAACATCGCCCGCCAACACTTGTGCAGCAGCCAGTGTGCGCACTTCAGTTCGAGCTTAACAAAATAGCGGTCGTCATTATGAGTTGGGGGTTTCATTGGTGGAATATGCAAATCGAACGTAGTTTTAACACAAATAAAGTGGCTTTAGCATCATACTATAGCGTGTTCACGGGTAATTTTATTGAGTTGAACACTTGCTCAACAGCTGTGGGCAATTAAAATCGAGGTTGTTCAGATTTTCATGGCACGTGTGTTTCGCTCAGGTTGAAGCTCTTCTCGTTACCACTGAAATAATAAAGTTTCTAGATATGATTATTATTGATGGAAACGCTTCCACCGATCCATTATTTACTTCTAACTCGCAACACAAACATATAAGTTTCTCATACTTTTCAGATGCATTCCTGTTAAGATTTAATTTTTTTCCCTTACCAAGATAATATATACCAAGACGCATATATATTAATGATCCAACTTTAATTTTAAAAATGCTACAGAGACGAGTTTCGATCCGCAAGTAATAATAATAATAATAATAATAATAATAATAATAATAATAATAATAATAATAATAATAATACGTTTTAATTTGAGTAATCTTCTTGATGTGCGAAATTATTGCTGAATATTCGATGTGCAAAATAGTAAATTTCAGAACTAAAATGCGAGGTTGCCAGACACCACAAGTGTTGACATGAGATCGCGCACTGGACGAGCTTCTCCTCGCACATAACAAACACCTGCCATCGTGCGAACAGTTAACTTCTCAGTGCTACACTAATCCCTTTACTGGTTTAGTCAACTTTGAAACTTGGTATTAGTGGCATTAATTAAAGTGTATTGAAACTTGTTTGGTGCAGGTTATAATATTTTCACGGCAAGTATTAGGATAACTTGGGGCAGTGCGCCCACCCCTTTTTTAAACTAAAATTTTGATGAAGTATTAATTGATACGTATTAATTGATAAGTATTAATTGATAGTTCATTGTTTTGTTTAAAGGTACAACTAACGAGGAATGTATGATGTGAATTAGAAGCCTATTGAGTTAATGAATTTTTAGTTCAACACTATTTTGTAAAATGTGTCACAATGGGCCCATTGCCCCACCCCTGGGGCAATGGGCCCATGGGATAGGGGCAAGGCGCCCACCCCTGGTCCCTCTACCATAATTGCATATTTTTTGTTTTAAATATGATAAAACAACACTTTACAGTTTAAATAAAAAAAATGTAACACAAAATATTACATTTATTCATTTGTTAACAGTTTAAAAATCATATCCTTAACTTGAAATAATATATTCGTGGCTTAAAAAATCTATCACTGACGTGAAAAATAATATTTCCTTGACTTAAAAATATATATCCTTGGCTTGAAAAATATATCCATGCCATAAAAAATCCATCCATGATTGAAAAAATGTATCCTTGACTAGAAAAAATATATTTACTTGACCAAAAAAATTCGTTACAGTTTTTTCCATAATCCAGATATTATGTGCAGGAAATTCGCACTTGCTCCTGATTTCAGCCAAGGATGTAGTTATTATATCTTCCTAAACAAAGAACTCCAGGTTGCTTCATCTTGCCGTCTTTGAGCCGACGCAACGTTTACTTGGAAATTTAAACTCTTGGTAATTTATCATTTCTAATTTCCTCCAAAACATTCTAAAGTATAGTTTGAGAATAGTTGGCTATATGGGTCATCCATTATAGTTGCGCATTGTGTTGTAGGAGTGAAAGAAAAAAAGGGTCATAAATATGCATTATTAGAAACTAGAACCTGCTCCCTTGAGGCGGCAAATAAAAAATCATGCAATATGAAGTGTGTAATTTGTAATTCAAAAAGCTTGTCATAATTTTGAAGAGCTCATTGAGATAATTCTAATGAGTTATAACACAAGACTTCACATATAGGGATATTGAGCCCACCATGGGCGCTTTGCCTCGTCACACGCATGGGCCCGTTGCCCCACTAGGTATCATTTCAATTTATATCGTGTCAACATTTTATTTTAAAAGCTAATAGTCTAAACTTGAACTCAAAATTATCCCCTTAAATGAGGCTTTCAAAATATAATTCACAGTAATTTCAAAAGCTTCATATAGAGTAATCGAAAACAGTTTTATAGCTGCAAAAAACTTTTATCTGGGCTAAAACAGTTATTTGCGAGTAACTTATCAAAGCAAACTCTTAGCAAAACATAGAGCCACACACTTCAGCCAAGTGAAACTGTCGACCGGCGGTAGAGCGCACGGACCAATATCTGCGCCGTACCTAGCGGGAAACCCGCTATGGGCTCATGACCCGCAGTGGTCTCGTTGCCCCATGTTACCCTAAGTTTTAAATGTTTTAATTTTTGTTTGACAAAATTTCTATTCATTTCCCAGATTTAACGCTTCCATTTATTTGCGAATACTTTGCGATTTTTCCATGAATTTGTGAACAATTCTTGATTGTTAACATTGTTGAAGTATTTTTCCGATAAATATTTCCGAAATGTTGATACTCTACAGAGAACATATATGTTGCGCAGGTTTCTATTAATGTAATTAGTATTGCGATTTTAATATATTATGTTGAGTTCACCCAGTTAAAATTTTGAGCCGAGACCGGCGCCGGGTTTAGCCGGGCTGGTCGCGCTTTAGCAGGATGGAGCCGTGAAACTATAACCGGCCATCTATCCCTAAAACGGCGCTGCGCCATGGCTAAAATAGAGACAAAATTCTAGCAGCTCGGCAGGGCCGGAACTCTGCGCTGTTTTAGCGCTGGTACTTGGATTGTCCGGCAGCGAGCTGAACAGAGCCGCTAAGCAGGCCGTGCATGGGGGGGGCATTGAGAGAGGGAGGAGGGGTAGGGGTTGGAAACAGCTAGTGGCGGGAGAATGAACTTCATCCTTCATCTAGTTCATTCGCATAGTACGAGGGCTGCGTGTCGGCAGGACAGAGCACACCTAGGCAGGTACTCAGAGGTGAATTAGCGCTGCTACGCGGCTGGCGATATCGTCTCTAATGCGGACATTTCTGCTCTATCGCGGCTCTGTCGCGTCCCTACGTCGGCTCTGCAGCCGGCGACGGCCTGCTCTGATCCCTGCCCTAAATTTTAACTGGGCAGTGTGCTAATTTAGATGCAAAATGCTGCTTTCGAACTCGCATTCAGCATGGAATTTTGGAGTATCGTGATTTGAGCAAAATCAAACAATTAAATAATATAATTTCCACAGTTTAAATGAAATGGAGCTCTAATGCAGGAAAAGAACCTGGACTAGTCAAATTTTTTTGGAGACAAAGTTAACAATTACAAAAACAGGTTCACGATTGGACATCATGTCTTAATTAGAAGAGAATGTAGTTTTTTATAGTGATACGTTATTAATAATAATTTTAGAGCAGAATCAACGACAGAAAATAAAATGTTGAGTGATTTGAATATCGAAGAGATAAAATAAAGTCCGTGAGAACAGGGGTAAAAAAAAAATTTACCTACAAAATCCTTATTGAATCTCTGACTTAAGGGGAGCTACCCTAAAGTTTTCGGATTTGGCTTTTCCGATTTTTAGTCTCATCTTGAAGCTGACATTCTTCCCTATCCAACGGTACCATTATCATCTCTGTACGTTGATCTATGCGTTCACGACAGATAATGAAGGGAGAGGGGTTGGGGAGTTCTGTAACAAATAGATTATGAAGAAATTCGCTGCGAGCACTTGAAATAGAGTGTCTGCTTGAGGTGCACCTTAGTTACCCGCCTGGCGTCGTATGAGGAGGTGTGCATGCAGTCGCTCCCACCATTCTTAACTGGAATGAAGCTCCAGTAACGTTTAGTTTTGTATCCTTGCTACATTGAGTACCTATTGCGATGCGCGCGGGACTTTGTCGCGCTCTCCTGAACATTTACTCTTATTGTCACGGCAAACCTATCTCCTCCTAGAGTTTTGAAGCTACAGCGATGAGATATATACCATTCGATTCGTAAAGACCATACCTATCGAGTATCGAAGCATTTTCTAAATTTGTGCATAGTTTGGATTCAAAATGGGCGAGGGGGTAAATTTGAAGAAAATGCTTGTAAAAAATGAGGCAAAAATACAAAATCGGGTATGGTCGATTGGTATGGTCTTTACAAATCGAATGGTATATCTTTCAATGCAGTAGCTTGAAAACTGTAGGAGGGGATAGGTTTTTAAAGTACCCCCTTTTTTGTCCGTTTTCTATGAATTTCACGTTCCCTTTCATTTCTTTCCGAAAAAAATCATACGAACAAAAACTGCTTGCATTTCGGTTTTACATATATGTGTGAAATATCAGGAAGATCCGTTAGTAAATGTGGAAGTTTTTCTGGAGGGTAGATGCTTCCCTTAAGTGTTCAATGAGCCCACATAACATGAGCTCAAGTTTCATGATATTGATTCTGTAACCTAAGTGGTCAGTGAACTTACGTACTTTAAAGCTCAAGTTTCATGATATTGAAACCTTGACCTTAGAATTCGGTGAGCACGCATAACTTAGAGCTTAAGTTTCATGGTATTGAATCTGTGACCTGAGAGTTCAGTGAGCCCACATAACTTGAGCTCAAGTTTCATGGTATTGAATCTCTGACCTGAGAGTTCAGTGAGCCCACATAACTTGAGCTCCAGTTTCATGGTATTGAATCTCTGACCTGAGAGTTCAGTGAGCCCACACAACTTTAACTCCAGTTTTATGTTACCGCATCTCTGACCTGAGGGTTCAATGAGCCCGCACAACTTGAGCTCAAGTTTTTTGGCACAGCATTTTTGACCTCAGGGTTCGGTAACCCCACATAACCTGAACTCAAGTATCGCGTTGTTGCATCTCTGACCTGAGAGTTCGGTGAGCTCATTCAACCCGATCTCAAGTATCGCGTTGTTGCATCTCTGACCTGAGAGTTCGGTGAGCTCATTCAACCCGATCTCAAGTTTCGTGTTGTTGCATCTCTGACCTGAGAGTTCGGTGAACTCATGCAACTTGAGCTCAGGTTTTATGTTCGCCGACAATGCAAGGACTTTGGTAGTCTTTCTGAAATATCCATTGTGACTGTTTAACCATAAATTAAATGTCAATATTTGTTTGTATTTTTGTGAATAATAATCTAAGTATTTTTGTGTTACTTTATTCAGCAAAAATTTTACGTATGAGAAGACTCCGTAATAGTAAATTAAGCAAACATCTACATTATCTATGGTAATGTCCATGATAATTTCGCCAACAAACTTAATGAGCTGGAAAGTTGACCTGGTTTTAGAGGTGAGTTTGGTTTTTGTTGGTCAATAACTCTAATCAGTTCGATACCCATTCCGGAAGTTAAAAGCAACTCAGGCATTAAAACATAACCGCTGTTTCAAACATAACCGTTTCAATAATTACGGCATATTTATACATAATAAAATCACCGAATCGACACTTCGAAGAACTCACCCGCGAACTCGCCAGCGCAAGCGGACACAGCAGCAAACCGTAACTTTTATGCAACTGAAGCAATCATAAATCCTGCAATACTGAACGGATGCATGAAATTTAGAATTAGCCAATTATTAGCAATGCAAAGGTTCAAGAATAATTACAGATTCTTGCGACATATATACCATGATATTAGGTTAGGTTAACATAGGTAAGGTTAAGTTGACTTTGCGCAAAAACGAAATGAAAAAAAAAATCTCTCATAATTTCGTAACCTGGGGATTGCTAATAATTGGTTAAACACGGAATTTCTACAGTTCGGTTCAATATTGAAAGAATAATGATTGATTAGGTTGTGCAAAAGTTACGTTTTGCGTTTGAGTTCGCTGGCGAGTTCGAAGAAGTGTCAATCCAGTCACAAAATCCGACGTGTGTTTCCATTTTTTCTCCGACCCTGAAGTCGCAGAACGAAATGTTACTTTCTTCATTGAAAGAATGACTTGAAAATAATTCACAGGGAATTTTCAGAGTGTGATATGTAAGAGATATAACTTACTGTAAATTTTATAATCATTATAGTGTGAGCTAAAGACCTTAAAGTGACTCAAATGCCGGTTACTTTTTCGGAAAACGGCGGAGTATAGTAATCGTAGCTTTCAATGCGTATTAACGCTTCATTTACTATGATTAGAAATTAGACAACATGATATTTATCCCTGAGTGTTTAGATCGTCACGAATCATAACCCCAGACTATGCAATAGTAATATCAATTAATTGAGATGTCAACAGATCTGAATACGTCGGGTTATCGGGGGAATTTAGCTGTTGAAACAACATACTAATGCTATTTGAAAGTATATCTTCAAAGTTTGAAGTTGTGTGAAATTTTTGCAATTTATGTGTTATTGTCTATTTTTGTCTTGTGGCAGAGCTCCCATGTTGAAGCGAAATTTAATGCCAATGCTGCCTGATTAAAAAATAGCACTGCACTGTGCCTTGTGCCAAACGTTTTCTTTAGCTGAGTAACTCTTTTGTTATTAATTTAATTGTCATTTAAATCCGATTAATTTCTAATGAATGTTAGTGTAGTTCAATCAAAATTGTGCGAATAGTGAGAAAAACGGCTAGTACAAGTGCTTTATTCCCGACAAATTCTAGTGCGTGAAACGAGGGCAAGTTTTTGAAAACCCTCGGCGACTGCCGGTAACCCGAGAACAATCGCTGCCTTGACTGCGCTCAGGCCTCGCCTTCCTATACCCTCCCCACCCTCTTGGCCCCTACACCTCCCCCTCTCCACCCGCCCCCTCTCCACCCGCCTACGCGTCGNCTTCAAACTATCGCCAGTCATGAAAAGATCCGGTCAAATGACACGAGTTTAGATCTATGAACAAGGCACGAAATGGAAAAGAATCGGCGACAGGCCACATCAGGCCTACACTTCAGAGCCGACATCACTATGTTATGTTATGTTATGAAAATATATGCAAGTTCTATAAATTTGTAGATAAAATTCATAGTAAGAAATATCATCATTGGATCAAAAATTCACTTGTCTTACCATAAATTTATAATAATATATAATAATAATTTAAAATGAGTCGAATGATCAAATATGTCTAGTATCATCAAATAGATCAGATTGAAAGCCGAACATTGTCTTTAAAAGGTAACAATGGAACGTATCTTACAAATTTGCAACATGATATCTCTCATGATAACGTATTATAATCTCGGAAGTTGCTACCATGTTCTTTTCGCGGGCTCACAGGTTCTCAAAATTAATAACTTTTTAACTTGTGCTACGTATCATACTTTTTCAAACCTGAATTTTCAACGCAGAACTCGTATTCTCAGCCAAGTTCCGGCCGCTAATGCAGTTGTTTTTGTGGTGCGTGGAGTGCAGGTCCTGATATATACCATATTTTTTTTGTGATATCAAGTTCGATATTCTCTTGACATGAAAGTTTTTTTTACCGAAAAATACTTCTCTAAATAACATGCATTTATAGAAAAAAATTGTACATTGTTTCACTTATTTTTTACTTTGATAGCGTATGTGGAATTCAGTTGGAACACAACAAAATGACGGTCGTCAGCAAGTGTTGTAGTCTTAATGGTATAAAATTCAGATGAAACATTATTTGAGCAGACCCCAATACCTTATCAAAATTTTGATTCTTGTCAGCCGCTGGCTCAAGGACGCCCCAAAGATCGCCATGAGGAGTAAATTAGCGGCTCTACGTCCGCTTCAGCTTCTGGTTTTACGAGGGAAATAAGTGCCTGCTTAAGATACGGTCTATTCCTTGGCAACCGAGGGGCGACTGTGGGGCGAGCGTATTTGGCACCTGATAGGTTCGGGACAGACACGGCCGAATCTGAAAAATGCGTTAAACATGCCCCCTCCCTTCCTCTCATATAATGAGGGGAAGGGAGGTGGCATTAGAATCTCTGTACGCTATATATACATGTATATGGAGTCTAGTATTACTCGCTTAGTTTTAAGATCAGATCACAGTCTATCAGAAGCTCAATTTCCATGCATTGACGTTTACAACTATTAACTATTTTGACATGGTGTAGTTAGAAATGAGGGCAATAATCGCAAATAAAAAAATTCAATCGATACATCAATATAACATATTTGAGGTAATGCAAGTCAAGCCAATTTTTCCTATTCCATCCATATATCCTGCTGAATGAACAATGTTGAGTTTAAAATAATCGTTGAATTATATGCCGTATCATGTCATGTAATTTTCGTCACATTAAATTTGTATCGAGCAAACAGTTCTGCAAGGGCCTCAAAATTCTGCGTCCATTGACGAAAGAAAGACCACACAATAGAGTGGAGAAGCACGTGTTAATCTTAACAAAATCGAGGTAACACAGCAACTTGATTGCAGCATTCAGTTGTTCACACTTCATAGCAAATGAGGATCTTTCTGCATCCATCGTCGGCTGCTGCAATGAGAGTTTTGAGTTTCACATGTAGTTCTTCTCAAGCATTAACGCTATCAACTGCACTCTAAATTACTGGAGAGACAATCAAATAAATAGCGAGAAATCCTGAAATAAAATATGTTGCTGACAAATGGGTTCCTTGGAAGCGATAGTTCATAAGCCATCTTATTCTTGAGCAATAAGCTCAAGCATGCAGACATATGCCCAAAGCTGAAAAGTTCTTAGATTGAAGAAACCATTCGTTCAGCAAACAATTTTACCGGAATCTGAAGATATTGCGTGCAACTGCTGAAAAATGAAGAATAGACTAAATTCCAACGTCTAATTCAGTGACCCTTCCAATATTGCTGAGCTCGATAGAAATCTATCCTTGTTTAATTTGTAGTTCTTCAGAAATAACCAAATTCATCCTTATACTTAAATGTAACTCCATCATGAAACCAGATGATACAGATTAATAGAATAGATAGTAACGAAACATGAGCAACTAAGGGACGCAGTATAGACCGCTACATAGCCCCTGCCCACAATTCAATATCTATTCCTTTCCGCTCGCAATCACGCTAGAGGGCATATTAGCCTGTGTGATTAAGTGCCTAAAGCCATAGGCGTCATTTCCTTTCCTGGATATGAATCAATCAGCCAGATAACATCAAGCCACCGAAGCAACAGCCGTGGGCAAATAGCCTAACTGTTGCGTGCTTGTATTAAACACAGCCTGGCGTATTCGCGGCTTTTGAAAATAAACGCCTTACATAACAGCGCCGTTACGTCACAGCCACTGCTTCATGGCGCTCTACTCCACAGGCTAAAGCGCAAAACCGCCATCCCTATAACGCCATGCCCCGGCTCTCCCCCTTCGCAGCCAGCAGAAGGCTTTTCTCGTTGCCCGATCAGTAATGCGCCTGGCGCGATGGAGGGACCTAACCTATCCTGGCGCACAACTGATCAGCAATTGAAGAAAGCCTTATGGCTGCGAAGGGGGAGAGCCGGGGCATGGCGTTATAGGGACGGCGGTTTGCGCTTCTGCTCGTGGAGTGCAGCGGGATTACGCCAGTCCTGCAAATAGCAGAGCAGGTTTACGATGATCCGGCGTGACCTGCGACCAGTAAGGCTTACGGCGTGTGTATGAAGTGACAGTATGGGGTAAAATTCTGTGAAGTAGGACCTGTTGACAATTGATTATTTGATTCAGCAGGCTGTGGAGTAAGGTAGGTGTTGCTTAAAGTTGGTGTGGGGAGATGACTCAGTTACCTACAGCTTCTTGGGTGTGAACTGAGTTTAGTTATTGCATTATCGGGTAGGCGTTGGCTTCAGGGCTTGTTTACGAGCTAAATTTGTTGTGTAGGGCTGCGCTCCCAGCAACTAACATACTTGCGAATAATCGGAAGGGAGCGCAGCCCTACACCACAAATTTAGCTCGTAAACAAGCCCTGGCGCCAACGCCTACCCTATAATGCAATAACTAAACTCAGCTCACACCCAAGAAGCTGTACGTAACTGAGTCATCTCCCCAAACCAACTTTAAGCAACACCTACCTCACTCCACAGCCTGCTGAATCAAATAGTCAATTGGAGGGCTAATTGCACATCTGAGGTAACCCCGCAAAATCGGCGCCTGAGCCCCTATGCAGGAACAAGTGAGGCAAGGAGTTACGGGCGCCGGTTTGTTGGCAATTTAAGGCGTCAGAACGCTTAGAGTGCGGCATCAGAACTCAATTATGCATGCGTCTGTTAGCTCGTAGCAGCGCACTCACCAACACGGTGACGGCACTCAGTACTGCAAGACGCGATCAGCAGCAGTTGACGCTAGTACAATGAAAAAAACAGGCTTCACTCATGCGTGTTGCAATAATCTACGGATTACGCTGTAGGCACAACAAAAGTAATCCGAGCTTCGATATTTTCTGTTCAGATTTTTTTAAAGGTAACTATTTTACAGTCTCTTCAATCTTCGCTAGCTATCCTCTCATAGTAAAGGTGAAGGAGGTCATGTTTGAATGTAGTCTATTGTTTTCAGGTCGTCAGTAAATTATTGTTCCTCTCGATTCTTAGTAGCAACAGATTGTTTATGCTGCAATCGTTTAATGCCTCCAATCAGCTAATAGTTTTCTGAATTGAATTTTTCAATTTTGTGTAATGCTATACACTAAAATTTAATAAGAAGGAAATAATTTTGTTTTTGCCAATTTGTTTTGTTCAATCGCTTAATGCCTTCAATCAGCTAATAGTTTTCTAAAATGAATTTTTCCATTAGTGTAATGCTATACACTAAAATTTAATAAGAAGGAAATAATTTTGTTTTGGCACCTCATTGTCGTCTGGGTTTTTTCCCCACAAAATCTGCAGAATCTGGGTGTTTTTCAGCAACCATCTAAGTTTTTCTCAAATTGTTGGCTGGGAGCCCTGTATTAGTGTACGGCAGTCCTCGCTGACGTCTGGTCTTGCGCAGGCAGCCACGTGGTCTTCGCAAAGACGTAAGCAGTTCTGCCACCTGGATGAACCCATGTCCTCCACGGGATCGAGGTGAAATTCTCGTGCTTCGGCAGAATTACCATGCACTGTTTCTGCAATAGAGACATTAGTGTTGTATTTCGCATCAATGGAGTCATACCTAGAAAATGTCGCAGAATAAAAACGAAGCGGAAGTTGTATTCTAAGAAAGAAGCAAAATATCTTTGAAATAAGTATCACAAACGCTCTTTGACGAAGTTTCAATGTTAGTTCCTCAGTATCACAGTGCAATACTGATTTGCCATTTCCCATAGGAGGCAAGAAAAGTTTGAATTAATAACGATGTGCTGTAAATTTATACGTATTATTACAGTATTGCCGAGTTTAGAAAGCGCGAATTATCCTATTCACCAAGTTTGGAAAATAGTCAGACATTCGCTCGCAGTTGATAATGCTTCATGCAATCGACAATAAGCGTCCATCTGATTCAATTCACATGAACGAGTCGTCTGGGTAAAAACTAAAAACTAATTATGACGCCGTTCGGAGTGGCACAAATCCACCTAATTAATAGTCCTGTGCTCGCGAGACATCAATTGTCAATTTCTTAATCTTCTTTCTAAGTTGCCAATACCATAATGTACGCCAAACGTTCAAAATTTATTTTCTGAGTCAGCAGCCCTGCGCTTTAACTTCAATCAAAATGTAATTTTTGTAAATATTCCATTGACATTTTGGCACCATATAATCAATTTCATTGTCCTTGAATAAATTACGAGTAAACATTGTACCTTCACTGCACTGTCAAATCGTTTAAAAACCTAGTACCTTCTGACTCGAGGAGGTGGCGATGATGAACTGGCGGTAGCAGAGGTAGGTCCACGAACATTATCTCTTCACTCGGTTGATCAAGGCATCAAGCCCATCTTCCGTGGGACCTGACGAGACAAAAAATGTTGGCAATAGATAATGCTAGATTACGACATTTAAACAACAGAAACGCATTTATTGCGAGTATTTCAACTAAAATTTGAAATGCATGTGAGTAACACAAAGTTCAATACATGGATGCAAAGAAGCTTTAAATCATCTATACAAGAAAATGACTACCCGTCCCTAATCTACGTCACCGTGTGTACGAGCATTTAGAATGCTGCTTCTCAAATAGAGGTAGCAGATACCTAACTCTAAACGAAAAGAAAATCGTAATTAATCATGTAAATAGTTGCCCCTAAGCACACTTTGGACAGGTTAATATTATGAAATAGTGAGATTAATAATTTTTATTAAATTTGGTAATACCCGCATTAGTCGTGTCTTCGACCCAGAATGAGAATGTGTTGTGATTCATGTTTATAACGTCTTGTTACATGCGTGAAATTTAACGTTATTTGAATATCAGAATTCGATTTGAAGTATATTAGCCCATTTCATTTTTTATGCTATCCGCTCGACACTGCGAATTAACTCTACCAAACTAAATTTTACCGAATAATAAATAATACAATGAATAGGCTAAAATATAAATGAAACTTCTCATCAGTGGCATCAAGTCATGAAATAAAATTAATAAAATTCAAACATGGTTATAGGAACGCGTCCACGACCCGGTAAACATTCGAGCTCATTGACCTAGAGAATCTAACAAGGGAACCGAATAATTTTGTAAGCAATTTCCAATTGATTGTAGGTAATGCACGAAACTGAAGCAAAACTGAAACCGTTTCTTGAAACTGAAACGACACGTAGCTAGAAATATTACACGACCTAATCAAAATGATTTTTCGATTGCATTTTAAAATAATGGCTTAACTTCTACATATTTCTTCTCCTGGCCTCCCCTACAAGGCGTTCCAGGAGACGTCATTTATATCTGAATATAAAAGAACATTTCAATCACAGTAGGGTTTTACAGCGAAATAATTCTTGGCTAAATCTAAATCAACAAATTTGCTTTCCTAACAAATCAATGGTTATTCTTGACTTATCTAATGCAACTATGCTTCCTATTAAATTTTTTGTATGAGTAAATGAGGATAGTCTAAGATCATTCGAACACGAAATTACTCACGGGAAGAGTTCTGTTCAGTAGTGCGAGGAGGCTCAGGAATGTAGGTACCTATGGCGTTTGGTTTGACGCCAAATTCCTGAAGTATGTAAATAGCGATTAGCGAATGTGTAGTTACCGCCTCATATAAAAGCTCAGTGAAAAAAAATGTTCATATTTAATAGCATATTTCATTTACTTCTCATAGTCTTTCAAAATTCCACATGCATGTGAAAACATGTCCTTATCATAATATTAATATTAGGTCCACGCATATTAGATCAAATATCCTGAAACTTAACCATTCTTTAAGAACGACATTTCGGGACGGAACAAGTTCCGTGAAATATCGATCTTGAATGCAATTAGGTAACTTCCATTCACAGAATTCCCTAATACCTATGACCTATCGGTGTAACAAATTATTCCGAATATTCCAGCTTCTGAACGCATTACTCACCTCCAGCGTTTTTCCGTTCTCATTTCGCTTCCTTGTTCTTGCTAGGGGCACAAAAAATTGCCTCTAGAAGGCATTAGGCTAGTAATATTGCGTAATTCTCGTGAAAAGCGTTAGGTCAGACGGTCAGGACGAGCGGTTCGTCCTACGAAAAGCTTTGGTTCGCCAGTTAGTAAAACTATCATGATTCGCCACCAGGTACACAATACCTGCATACACAATGACATTAAGTATTACAAACCAATTAGTACTTGAACACAGGAAAACACAGTCAAAATTTTGTCCTGATAGTGTACTTTGTCTAACTAAGAGACTGTACGAGCCTAGGAGGGAATACTTCAGCAATAAATGGGAGAAAATATAGTGAGCCGGGCTGAAGTTATTCCCCATTTTAAAACGCACTTGTCACACACAAAAATTCTAACATTTCCACTAGTGTCCAATCTGCACATCACAGTATTACACAACATTCTACGAAGTATAATTTCATTTCGTCTATCCGCGACGGTGGCAAAACGCAGTATGACAACATGACGAAGAAGATGATCAAGTATATGTAGGACCTTTGTCGGCGTCTCTTGCGTGCTCATATTGAAGACGCGTGTCAACGTCTGATTGGTCGAGCTGTGGCATCCGAAATACCAATAGAAAGCTTCATTATCAGTCTACTGTCTACTCTAGAGCTGTAGCATAGTAAGATTTTTCGAACTCGATTTGAAACAAATCAATGTATGCGATAAAATGGCCCATTATTATAGACGACGAATAGATCGATAAAATTCAATAAGTTTACTTTGACGCAGTCAATGGCAGGCCTGTAATATTACTTCCTAATTTCAACTAGAAAGCCCCGCCCATCCTCGATGCAGACGACTAAGAAACAACTTTATTGATGAACATGGAGTACCAGTATTCCAGCATTTAGCACCAGTCGAAGTCACATTAAAATATTTGAATTAATGCATTAATCTAATATCGCTTAGGAGTCCTAAAAAAGTGTTTCACGTCTCCATACGATAAAACCAAGAACTTTTTCAACAGCGTCTATAGTGTGCGAGTCACCTTAGAGGCTCGCACCAATGAAGTCGTTCACATTATCGAGTGCGGGTTTAGTTAGCAAATGAAAATTCTAACGTGGGTACACTTCTAGTTATTTCCATTCCCTATATTTTTAGGCTGTCACAAACCAAAGAGTTCAAATAGTCGTAGTTCAGCAATAAAAATCGTTTATTGCTGTCGCTGTACATTCGATGTATATTGACAGGTTTTACTGAAGTTAGTTTTGACGTTACTATGCGAAAATAGAAGCGTACATCCACCCAACTAAAGCATCACGAATAAAAAATATGATTTTTTTATGACCATTACATCTAAGTAATCGATCAACAGACCCTATATTCGAGATGCCCATGTATTCAGTTCTCGAGGAATATGACAAGAACTTGCTAGCAATGGGTAATGAGCGAATAGGACGAATGTGAACGAGGCGTTGTCCACAAACTTCACATATCTAAGTTAGGTAACCGTGACACGGTGACAGATCGCCCAGGGAGACTTCTCTGAGCCACGTGTAGCCGCAGTGGTGTCCAGCGTCGAGACTTTAGTCAACTGGGACAGTTACATAGTGTGCCTGGCTGCATTCGTACATTTATCGTTAACAGAATTCGTTTGAGTACATAGTGCAAAGAAGTTATTCATACGGAACTACTGTAAACTGTTTTCTTATCGCGGTATTAAAACTTAACACGATTTTAATTAAAAATTCATATGTAATTACGTAATCAAAAATTGTCTGACATCACTCACAATTTTGTCTGCAAATTGCGGATACATTCATCGGCATTCAGGTTACTTGTACCTAAAAACCTAAAAACTCCGGGAGAAAACAGACACCTAGATTAATTTCTCAATCAATAGCTTCTATTTGATTTTACAATACGAAAATACTTCGTAGATACTGAAACGAACACTCCATTGTGAGAGGTCGTTGCTTTGCACTGGATATTACCAACGTGAATGCATTGGGAGCAAAAGCGAAGCTTAAAATGCGAATTGAAAATGACCCTCATCACAGATGAAAAATACACGCGCACCCCCGTGACATGATCGAGACTAGAGTCATACTTTCAGGTATCAAGTTAATATGCGTTGAAAGGAATAACCCTGTTCGGAAAAATTACGTTGAAAAAAATCCCTTGTGAAATTTTCGGTAAATTGCAGGATTTAATAAAGAAATAAAGGCCTCTCATAAAAGAAGAGAAGAAATAAAAAAAGAGGCCTTTATTTCTCATAAGAAATAAAGGCCTCTCATTGCCGCTCATTCTAATGCTTGCGACTAAGGATTACCAACTGATGAATATGAATTGACAGACGTGAGAAGCAAGCCTCAGCGCCTAAGCGAAGTAGTTAACGAAGTTTCTAACATCTCTTCAAATCTAAATAAATTTAATTTTTTGCTCCCACTGATGTAAGAGCATGCAGCAGTTACTACTGAAATATAGAACTATTAACCACTTGTAGCCTCACTGTATTGCCAGGTAGGAATAACGTCGAAAACTTTCGATAAGCGTCCAACAGCTTAGTCTAGGCAGGCGTATGCACTGCCATTCGCTCGTTCTCGCGGCTACTCTTGCATGACCTTGAATATGACTAATGCACACGTTGGCCAGTGTTTGGTTTGGTGGACTGTGGAGAATATAAAAATTTAGTGTGTCCATAGTAATCTCCCGTCTCTACTTGTTCTTTCACTTGCCATACGATATTTATTGTGACAATATTTAAAAATTATGATTCACAGTTATTTGTTTGGACAACGACACAGAGATTGGTAAGCCTCACGATTAGAAACCGTTAAAACATCTTATAAGTTAGTTTTAAAATCTAGCTATATATAACAGTAATATCGGCAATCCTGGAGAATATGTCAGGTTGACTCCCTCAGCTGCAAGATGTTGACTCCTAGTGAATAGCGTGAAGTCTAGCGATCGAATAGTACGAAGCCCTGGATGCAGTGTGACATGGATGCAGTGTGTCATGGATGCAGTGTGTCATGGATGCAGTGTGTCATGGATGCAGTGTATCATGGATGCAGCGTATCATGGATGCAGTGTGTCATGGATGCAGTGTGTCATGGATGCAGTGTGTCATGGATGCAGCGAATCATGGATGAAGCTTATCATGGGTTCAGTGTATCATGGATGCACCGTATCACGGATGCATGCAGCGGCGCATCATGGATGCAGTGTGTCACGGATGTAGCGTATCATGGATGCAACGTACCATGTGTAAGTAGCTTACAGTGCCACGAAGAAAAGTATTGTGCAAGCTGGCATCATTGTATAGCGTAGTACGCCACGATTTACGTGATATACTGTCACTTGCTTCCGTCTTCACCGGCGTTGATCCGGAGAAGCGCGGGAAACTCGAAAGGTCACGCAGTCAAAACTGCCGCAAGACGCATCCGGCTCACAATAATTTGACTAGCAAATTCTTGGCGCTGCTCGTTAAAGAAAAACAAAGCGGACCAAATGAATTCTGACGACACTCGCAGCCGCGTAATGTGAATAATGAGCTATGCCTTTACTTAGAACAAAATCGGTTCAGATTTGAAGATTTCAAGCGTGAAAAGGTTGACTAGACATAGCTTTCAACGTGCTAATATGAAAAAAATTAATAGACAAAAAACTTTTGAGGACGCTAGAGCGCGTTATCAATAAAAATTTCTGAAATCGATTAGAAACAAATTGGTCAAGACTTGAGGGTTCTATGCGTAAAAAAGGTGCTAACATTACTGCGGCAGGAAATTCCGAACTAAAATCCCGGCAAAATTTCGGGCAAAAAGTGTCGATGCGGTGCGTGGAAGCTCAGTATTCACCGAGCAAAGCATAACCTGCTATGACAATAAGGCATCTATCATGGGAACAAAACTATGATGTAGTTGGTGCTGGGTGCCTCAGAAGACTACTAATTTCCACAATAAGTGTTCGTGATGCATATATTCTTACACAGAAGCTCCTGCTTGCAATTACGGTCAACAAAATTCACTCTACTTTATTAAGTAGCATGATCAGCAAGTACTGGCATGGACGTTTCATAGGCTGGTCATGGCTCTTTTATTAGCCTCTGTAAAGAATTTGTTCCGAATTTTCGTGGATCCCACCGAAGAAACTAATATTTCTTCGAGAATGACGTGCAGATGTAGAGTGACAAATCAACAGACTATTTTTTTCTAAATATATATATATATATTACCATAAATGTACGAATAGAATTAAGAAACCATGTGTTTTGGCCAACCGAGCACCAGGGAACACTGTCTCATTCCCAGCTTTGGGTCCTAACTAGCGAGAGAAGTCCAGAGGCACCGGATGTGCGATACTGCGATACGGTATGGGCAGGAGTAGTCGACAAGAATGCAAGCGATGAAAGCTCCAGGTTTCTCAAATTTTAGGAATTTTAGATCAGAATTGATTAAAAATATTGATAATATATCAGAATTGATAAAATCATGCATATGTCAGCTATCTGACCTTTCGAATGAAAAATATAAAGTTTGTTGGATGATGAACATTTTGGCATATTTTCAGTGCCTTAAATCGATGGAGTGTGCTCTGCAGTCGAAATCTGCGAAGCAGCGTCGGGGGACAGAGCTAGCCAAGTGCCGTAAAAATTTTGAAGAAGATTTTAATGGGAAAACAAGTCACGATACTCCAATCGAAATTAATAATGTGAACGAAATGTTAGAAAAACTTTGAATCATTGTGACTGAAGCACATGATTGAGCTTTGTTAAGTAGGTATGCGGTTAAGTTTGAGGGTTCATGTTGATAAAATGCCGTTCCGTGTGACTCTCTAATTATATAGGTACATTTCAGATTTCAATGAATGATTGGAAATCCCGATTTCATTCATAGCCTTTAGAAATGCAACGTTGTTTAACCGCATTTTACATTCTTTAGAACAATGAAAAATGTGTTCTGCTCCTTCATAATTAAGACAATCGTGTAAACTATTAAACTAAGATATGCCGTACACAGCCAGAACCCAGTAACCTGCTGGAAGCGCCATGGGCGGAGCTTCAATATTACGACGCTTATTCCCATGGCTGAGATGCCTTACGACTAAAAATAGTTGTTGATTTATTACTTTTTAATTTACACTTGAGTTCATTTCTTCTAATCATTTCTCAATTCTTTTACAAGTCAGGAAAGACTGGATGAACCAACGTTTCTTGTTGTCCACAACTAAAGCAATCAGTGTTATTCATGGAGAAATGAATGATAGAAGACCGGGCGGTAATTTAATTTTTTAAGTTTTTTTTATTTAAATTGGAATTTAAGAGAAATAGCGAAACTTTCTTCATACATTGAAAAAAATATGACAAATCGTCACTCATTCTGAGTAACGACATCCTGATGACATGACACACCTCCGCGGAAATAGGAAACTTGTGAGCCACCAAGTATTTTCACTCGTAATACTTAGTGGCACTTTCTCACAGAAACATAGCTCACCATCAAATCTACACACCCACCATCTTGATACATCACAGGTAGGCAAACGTGAACATCATTTAGTGTGTAACATTAATATTTAGTTTAAATTGCTTCCGTAAACTCCTCAGTGTGTTTTGCTACACACGACTTAACCAACACGACCTTCTAGTCAGCTGAGTAACGTCGCGCGCGAGCAGAGCCGTCAGCCGTGTCATGCGATGTTAGGACTGCGTGACTCCTAGAGTTTCCCGCGCTACTCTGGATCAGCAGCGGTGATGATGGCAGCAAGTGACGTGGTAAATCACGTCAATCGTGATGTACTACGCGGTACAAAGATGTAAGCTTGCACAATACATGCATTTGTAGTCCTGCAAGCTACTTATACGTGGAACGTTGCATCAGTGAAACACTGCATCCACTGAATCCATAATACGCTACATACGCGATACGATGCAACGTGATGCGCTGCATCCACGATACTCTACAACTACATCGTGATACGCTGCATCCATGACCTACTCTACATCCATGATACGCTGCATCTATGGAATATTTGGATGCATGGCTCGTACACATCCATGGCTCGTTCACATCCAGGGATCGGACACATCCATGCATATGCTCGGACACTTTTGGCCCAGAAATTTCCTTGCAATTCTTATGGTGGCGCGCTAAACTAAAACGGAGTGGCCCAATAAAATTCTGACGATGCTCGCAAGAGCGTAATGCGAATAATAAGCTATATTTTTAATTAGAACCAAATCAGTTCAGAATTTGAGAATTTTAAGCCTGAAAAGATTGCCAAAACTTAGAATTTAGTGCGTTAATTTAAAAAAAATGAATTAATAAAAAATTCTGACATCGTTCGCAGGAGCGTGTTGTTAATAAAAAATTTTTCTAATTAGAACCAATTCGGTTAGGATTTGAGGATTAATGCGTGAAAAGGTTGCTAACATTACTGCAGCAAAAATTCATGTGATGCAGTACGGTGAAAGCCCAGTGTTCACCGAGCAGAGTGTACAGTAACATACGCACATTGATGATAAGGCCTTGGTAACAAAACTATATTGTACTTGGTGCTGGGTGTCTCAGAACGCTACTACTTTTCACTGTAAGTGTTCATAATGAATGTACTCCAACACAGAAGCTTCCGTGTGGCATTTACGATCATCAAAATTAAGTCTACGTTTGTCAAGCAGCACTATTAGCTAGAGTTATTTAACAGATGTTTAATATGGCTCTTTGCTTAGTCTCTGTAATAATTTGTTCCGAATTTCTATGGAAAACACCGATGAAACTAATATTTTTTGACAATGGTGCGAGCAGAAGTGAGGTGACTAACATATAATTCTTTGAAATATCTAAATATCTATTACCATAACCGTTCAAGTAAACTGTATCATATTAGTTCAACAAGTGAAGAACACGACGCTTGCTACGCCACTGACGTGCTGGAGCCCAATATTTGATTAAATCTGACGTATAAACCTGTTAAAATTCGCTATACAGCAGGATTGTGGGCTCATTATTAGAATGTCACTTCGGTGTTTGTGCTGGGTTAACTGCGTCCTGAGTACAGGGCAAAAACTTTCATCAATCTAACAAGCTAACAATATGTCGAGTAAATATTATTAATTTGATTTGCATTGCGTATGAATTTGTTGCCACTCCGGTTATCTAGCAGCATTACTGAATAAAGTAGTTAGTGAAGTATTTCCCGCTGTATTTACTTGAAATCATTGTCGGCGCTCATGCTAGAATAAGCAAATAATACCTAATTATATCAATAGGTAATATAATAATATTTCCAAGCGATAAGTCAGTTAATAAAATAAAATTATAATAAACAAAGAATAGTGAGTTATATCGATAGTGGATTAAATTAGGTTTTATTCGATTCTGATCTAAAATTTCTTGAAATGTAGGTAACTTGGTGCCTCCTTCTTTCAACCGAATTATTGTCCACTGCGTCTGCCCGTATGCCAGCTTAGTGGCATATGGGCCACTGCGCATCTATTCTGCACTTCCCGTTAGAAAAGACCCTAAGCTTGTAGAGCGACAGTGTTTGGTCAAGTAATTTTTGCGGGCAAGTAATAAACATGGTATCTTTAATTTCCGACAAAGAAGGCACGTCCTCGATTTGTGTTTGAGGCTACTTATAATGCCGACCTTGTGCCTGGTTCCCTATTAGTAATGGTTGCTTAATTCGAAACCCTAGAGTGATCTATCTGCATGTGGAAGTCATCTATCTGCACAATTCCACCGCATCACTGCCAGCGGCTATCGCAGTCTTTACAGGAGCTCGACTCAGTACATCACTTCCTAGCTGGAGATTGTAGAAGTTCGATCTCCTCACGCTGACTTCGCGCCATTTACTTATATTGAAGTTGGCATCTTGCTGCAGCGAGTCTCAACCCGATCTACTCTTTTCGATGGCTGATCTAACTGTTGTATCGCGATATCAAAGCAATTGTGTAGATATATTTGCACTGTCTCTAATTATGAGGCTTATCAATATCATTCATGTTTCGTAGTCTAAATAAAAAATTGTGTAAATCACAAATTCACAGTCATGGAAGGCAAATGAAATAAATATACGGAGGCGAAATTATTACGAGACGACGCTTTTGAGTCCTGCTGATGCAAAATATCAAATTCTTAGACATCGATCGCAGACGTAATTACATGTTGGAGATTTAATTCGTCATGAATGGAAATTTCTCAGACTACGAATATTAGATAGAGCGGTTATTTCAGAAGGCCATAAACTAAGCTTATCACTGTTGAGAGGCCCATGTAAATATGCATGTGCATTTAAGATTCAATGAATTCGTTATTGTATTTTTCTGTTATCTTCTACAAGTTATATAAATTAAATATTTTTCATTCTTCTTGATGTAACATCTGACCCCAGTTACTACTGAACTATAGAACTATAAACCAGCTGAAGCCTCAGGGTATTTAAATGTGGAAACTTAATTTAAAACGTACGATGAGCGGCCAACTGCTTATATAGATTTAGCGGCCGAACAGGACATGGAATGAAGGCAAGCGAAGCTTATTTTTCGTGGACGCTGCTACCTTTGCATGACCTTGAAGCGTAATGCAACTCACACGTGAACGTGCATCGATCTTACCAATTAAAAAAAAAAAAACTTGCTCATAACTTCACAATAAGAATTCTATTCGAACAATGACTGCTAACAATCATTTGACTGCTAACAATCTCCTATCAGACTGTCAACATGGCTTTATTGCCGGGAGATCCTGCACCACTAACCTCTTGTCGACTCTGAACGAATGGACCCGCCTGCTGGACGAAAGGGAGCCAGTAGACGCAGTGTACCTCGATTTTGCCAAGGCATTTGACAGTGTCCCACATGAGNTAATATATTATTTTTAACTTACACTCGAGATACTCGTAATTTCTCTTAAACATTTCTCTTAATATGCATACCACACTGCGCCGTACACTCATGTCCATGTATCTAACATGATTTAAATCGAAATGCATTGGTGGTTTCTTATTGTTCGCGATCTGAACTCTTTTTCAAGTTCGGATAGACTGAATGAACCTGCGTTTTTTTGTGATCCACAACTCAACCAATCAGCATTCGGCACGCGCAGGCTTCTGCGCTCTGGAAAGGGCGCGAAAATCAACTGACGGTCGAGATGTCACGAATATAACCACATTCCGGTCAGACGTCATAAGCCTGCCCACGTAAAGAGTGAATAATTCAGTTCAGTTGAGGGGCACGTTATTCAGAAACAAATGAATGATAGAAGGTAACGAAGTAATTAAACATTTTTTTATTCTATCTAAGATAGAATTAGAGCGAAATAGCGAAACTTTCTCCATAAACTGAGGAAATTTGTGACAGATCGTCACTCTGACTGTAGTCACTGTACGTAACATGAAATTCCGATGACATGACACACCCTCCACAGAAATAGGAAATGTATGCACGTGCTCTAAACTTGTGAGTCATACGCAATCGTTGGTGGCACGTTCTCAGATGAGCATAATTTAACATCAAATCTACACACACACGATCTCGATACATCACGCGTAAGCAAACGTGAACATCAGCAGCCCATAAATTGATAAAATTGAACTAAATGACCGCATACCCTGCAAAAATCAAGGCAATCACGTACGGAAGTTCGCGCGCACGCTAGGGAAGCCTTTCTTCGGAGGGACCTTATATATACCGGTACTTACATTTTGGATATTGCATTCACAATTACAACTGTTGAAGATACGAATTAAATATGCAGGCGATGGTATTTGGTGAACATAATTTACCGTATTTTAAATAAACATCACCTGCATCGAATTCGGTAAATACAGTGAAAACTTTGAACAAATAATATTGTTGTGATGGTATGGGATTAGCCTAATACTTTGTGAAATCACAATTTTCGTTTTTGTAAGTGGTATAAATTAGGAGGTGATTTACATTTTCACACATCGAATCAGAGTAGCGGCCAAAAGCAAAAATTACTTAATAAAAATATTTCGCTTTCGAAATAGTGGGTGCTTGAATTGCGTGGGAAGAAAATGGACGAGCTTCGATTACTTTAGTTGTCACTAGCTCCAAATCTGATGATTGCGACACGCCCGAGCGAAGCCTGTTACCTTCTTTGTACGTCCATCAACTGCTGCCGATTGCGTCTTACAGGACTGAGCGCCGTTACCGTGATAGTGACTACGATGCTACGAGCTAACCGACACATAGATAACTCAGTTTTGATTCTGCACTCTACACGCACTGAAGCTCACAATTGCCCACAAACCGGCGCCCGTAACTCCTTGCCTCAATTGTTCCTGCATTGGCGCTCAGGCGCCGATTTTACGGGGTTACCTCAGATGTGCAATTAGCCCTCCAATTGTGAATACTCCCACTTAGTGATAATAAATGGTGTGGTCGTTTCAATTCAAAAGTTTTTATAATCTATCTAAGAACAAAAGACGACTCACTAATTTTATTTGTAATTGCAATCAAGTCTAAGTCCCAAGCTATTCCTTTGGCTTTGTATTCTGTTCAATAGAATTTTATTTGCCTAATCATTAGTTGTTAACTTTAGCCTCTTTACTGTACATAGTTGCAGGCGAGCATTCTTGACTTATGTAGCGTAATTTCTGATGATTATTTCAAATAGCAACAATGTTGTTGAAACCATTGTTTCTTTGTGCAGCTTTCATCCTAATTGGATTCTTTGTGACGGCCTCAAATCCTTCAACATCAGACAATGGAAAAGCAAATATTTAGTCTATTCATGAGCTTTCGCAATCAAGTTGAGTGCAGATAATGTTTGTCATCCAGTTTGTATGGTGAATTGTTCTGTTATTATATATAGATCATACAAATTCTGGAATCGATGAGTTCGCTCTGGAGCCAAATCCACATGTTTCAAGTGTCAGTGTTGGCCTGTATTTTACTGTGAGAAGACCAAATTTAGTATCATAATTTTGTCTCAAAGTTTATCGTTTTGTTAAAGATGAATTCCCTAATACCGAGACAGTATCTATTGAAGATACTTGGCTTACTTCGATTCGATATTTTTGAATTCAGTGCGCGATCGAACGCATTTTGGTTGCTTTACGCTTTAATTTTTCACACTTCGACAATGATTCTTCAGATATTCAGATCTGAAGACAAAAAAAAATCCTATAAGTTCACTTTTCCATGCAAGTACAACTTTCGTGGCAATAATTGATATAATTGGTCTTTTATCGGTAGCTTTGAGAAGCAAGGGCTTGGCTAAAATACTTATATTTTTCGAAAACAATAACAGCCTGAGAAGTGACAATGTCAAGACAACCAAATTCTCTACTCTCCTATTTATAGACGGCGTTTCAATGGCTTATGTAGTGATAAACTCATCAGGACATTTCTTTTACTGGTCTCTTAGAGGTAGTCTATATTCGAACCCTTTCCTTGACTGCCTCACAAAAGTATTGGAAGGCTTATCGTCGGCCGGCGGTATCGCGGCGCTGGTAGTGTTTCGTGTGACCTGCCTGAACGTCGTGCGTGTCCTGCGTGGTCGCTGCCACGCTCTGTGTACGAATATTACGAGGGAACAACTCGGCGCTGGAAAATACACGCGTCTCGAGAAATCACTTATTAGTGAAGCACAGAAATTGGAAAGATACATTATTAAGGTGAGATTAAATAAAGCTACTAAATCGTACTTATGATGTTTAATGTCTGTTATGACTGTTTTATTATTTATCGTTCGTGCTCAGATGAATCGTTTCTGTCGATTCATTCTAATGTTTAGATTCTCTTTATAACACGAGTATACGATTGGACTTCCACTCGCAAAGGCTCCATTAATTTCTAATTTTAGAGCAAGTATTTGTACATAAATAGTTCATATTCAGAATTTTCCTTCTTATGCCAATAATGTTTACATTCTACATTAGACATTTTATTGGTGAAAGCAACCTCGGTAGTGCCTTGTTAGAAAGCACGAAAGAAAGGTATTCCCAATTATGGACTGTAAATTAATATCCTATTTCTGAATCTGAGCCACATGAATTGCTAGCACGGAATAATTAAATAAAACAATATATTTGTCAACTGTGTTCAGGTAGCAGAGAAACAGCACGACTTCCTCGTCAGTGTCGGGACGTTCCTGACGGTGCGGGTGGTGGGCAGCGTGCTGCTCATGTCCGTCTTATCTTCAGGTAGCAGAGAAACAGCACGACTTCCTCGTCAGTGTCGGGACGTTCCTGACGGTGCGGGTGGTGGGCAGCGTGCTGCTCATGTCCGTCTTCACAGCCCAGGCGCTCACGGCGCAGACGTGGCAACCTGCTGCTGGGGCGGCCGTCTTTTGCTTGTCGCTGCTATTTATCTACAGCACCGGCGATGCGTATTGTGTTAATGTACGTCGAGATATAAAGTATCTACAGCACCGGCGATGCGTATTGTGTTAATGTACGTCGATATATAAAAGTATATATAGCAGAGGGGGTGCGTATTGTGTTAATGTACGTCGATATATAGAAGTATATATAGCAGAGGGGTACGTATGATATTATTGTACGTTGATAAATAAAAGTTTATATAGCAGAGGGGGTACGTATAATATTATTGTACGTCGATAAATAAAAGAATATGTAGCGGAGAGGGTACGTATAATATTATTGTACGTCGATAAATAAGAGTATATATATTGGAGGGGATACGTATAAGTCGATTTTGAAAATTATATCGCAGAGGAGGTGCGTATTGTATAAATTTATGTCGATTTATACAAAATATATAGCAGAGGGGATAAGTATTGTATTGAGGTACATTGATACATAAAAGTATATATCGCAGAGGGGAAGCGTAAACGTCGATTTATAAAACTATACCGTATAGTACAATGGATACTTATTCTATCAATGTGCATTGATATATAAAAGTATATATCATAGGGGATACGTATACGTCAATTTATAAAATTATACAGCAATGGCGACCATTAGTTTTGTTTAGCGACGTTCCAAATATACAATATTCTTATCAAGCAGGTGAAGGGTTTTGCATCGCTTGAAATTTAAATTTTGGAAATGGTAGTAGTACAAATATAGGGTACTGCGGGTAAAGTTTGAAAACTAAATTCAAAATTACTGCATAAAAAAATAAGTTTAATGCTAAAAAATGCCTAAAAGATTGGATTTTGCCGAACTACACCAGTCTATACACACAAGTAAGCGTAGCAAAGGGGATACGTATTTTGCCTTGAGGTATGCCAAAGAATAAAGGTATATATAACAAAGGGTTACGTTTTGTCTTAAGATACTTATATATTTAAAAGTACATATGACATAAGGGGATGTATTTTGTCCTAAGGTTACTTTATAGATAAAAGTGTATATAACATATGGATACATATTATCTTATGATGCGACTGTCAATGAAAATTACTACAGCACTGGTGAGGCCAATTGACTCAATAAGCGGATAATTTTTGTTACTAATCTTTCAAGTGACTGGCTGAAGTGACCAAGTGATTGGCTTTGTTGCTAATCTTTCAAGTGACTGGCTGAAATAATCTAGTGATTGGCTGAAATGATCAAGTGATTGGCTTTGTTGGTAATCTATCAAGAGATTGGTTAGAGGTGCAAGAAGTTATCACTGAGAAAAGAGAAGGAGATTTTGTCCAATTCACGATGCACTACTTGCCTTCGTACCGGCCATCCTGACCCAGTCTTGGTTCGTGCTGTGTGTAAAAAATGTGTCATTATTTAGACGACGAGTTCAACTCATTTATAGCGCAAATATATCCTTCATTATTTGAACATGTTATGTGTACATTTATTTTGATTTCGAATTTTATTATCCATTGTCTTTGCCTGGATTAATATGTTTTTTTTTCATTCAAGTTGAAATATTCCCGTACCTACAGAGTTTCGTGAAAACAATCGCAATAAACTAATAACCTCATAAAAGTTTACTCGACCTTTTAAGTATCAAGAAACATATGTTCCATGGCTCTGTTTGAAGCAAAAATGGAGTTCAAGATAAAATGAATGAAACAATTCAATGAATAATTCCTTTTAGCGTTATAGCAAGGTTTACCGTTAGTAAATAAAAATTTTTTGTAAGGTATTTAAGCGAAATTCGATATAATAACAATTGAAATGAAATATTTTAACACAAAGATTTTAGATGTCATAGAAATTTGAAGCAGTAGTTCCATGTTCAAATCAAAGATTCATTTTTCAAAGTAGTTACATCACATTAATACATTTATTTACGTAATCGTATCTAAAATGTTTAATTAAAACATAGTATATTTCTAGGTCTAGCATCTTTAATTTTTTTATATATAACTTCATATTAAATTACGACAGATGGAGGAGGTATTGGAGGAACTGCGCGTTGCGGCCATCAGCTTAACGGACGTGCAGCTCAGGACGCAGGTATACAACAGTGTTTAGCGCATTTTCTCATTTATGGAAAAAAGGCGCTATCGTGCTCGTCATGTCCGTCCACCCGTCTGTCCGTCTGTCCGTCTATCTGTCTGTCCGTCCGTAACTTCACATTTTCATCGGTGAGAAAATGCGCTCTCTGTCACTCACTGCAGTGAGTACTGAGTTATATTTTTTAATTAATAACGATTTAAATTGTTACGTAAATCATATATGCAGTAAAACATTTCCATTTGTTATTGTAACTTTTGGGATGTCCAATGAATTCTGTGAAAGGGGGTTCAATTTTCCCAAATTCGATTAAAATGGGTTGTTGAGAATCACCGACACCGAGAGTGCAGAGTGCTGCTGGCGAAACAAACGGGACTGGAAGGGGCCAAAGAAAACGACTGACTGTAGTTGAAGACCAATATAAGTGACGAAAGGCTGTAGAGTGTACCTTGGGGAAGACAAAGAGAACAATCTACTGTCGCTACGTCGCTGAGCATGTCGCAGAGAACGACCGACTCTACATGAAGGGTGCTAAAGTAAACGACAGACTGTTCAGTGTACAATACATGAAGGGTGTCGAAGTTTACATGGCGACTGACTGTACATGGCTTTTGCCGAAGAGAAGATCAAGACCAAGATCGACTGTTCAAGTGTACATGGAGGTTGCCGAAGAGAACTACTGGCTACATGCAATCTGTTGCCAGAAAGTCTCTTCCGTTAACAAATGCTGCAGCCAACATATATACATATATATAAGGCGACTGGCTTAAACACGGGCTTGTTTAGCTCACAGATTAATGTATGTTCTTACCAGCTTGGATTCTGCATCTACTTATCAAGCCTCTACTTTCGAATAATTATTACCTACATTTCAATGGTTATCTAAGTTAGTCGAAGCGATAGTCAATTAGCCTATGCAAACTCCACTAATAGTTTAAGTTCGTATCCGCTTGACGTCTGTTTTTCGTACAAGTAGGATTGTGTAATTCAGTTCTCAACAATATCAAGGCGCGATTTGGTGTTACTGCAGAAAATGTATTTGTACCACAGATCGAGTGTTCTAGAAGTCAACATGAGATTTAAATACTGGAATAACGTGAATCACTTACATGTTGTGCATTTTGAGCAAGTGGCTGTGATTCAAGAGTAGCTTTATCAGTTTCAATACCTTCACTTGAGAAATTTTATTATTGCGTGATATTTTATCTGTTTAGCCAATAAATTTATTGAATTACTTTTTAGCGCATTTTCTCATTTAGGAAAAAATGCACTATTGTGCTCGCCATGTCCGTTCGTCCGTCTGTACTGTCTGTCTGTCTGTCCGTCTGTCCGTCCGTCTGTCCGTGACCTCAAGTTTTCGTTGACGAGAAAATGCGCTCTCTGTCACTCACTGCAGTGAGTACCGAGTTATATTTTTTTTTATTAATTTAGCCTGCGACAGTCGACGCTGACCCTTAGAGGTGCCCTTAAGAAAGTTGTGTCTTGCGAGGATACAAAACGGGAATCAATCAAAACTATTTCCGCCGGAAGGATTCTATACACTCATTCCATTTTCATTATTTCATTAACCAAGATTACCTAACGTTCTATCCGCTCCCGCAGCTCACACGTAATATTGTTCGACTGAACAATCCAACAAAATCTCAGTCAATCAGAGCTAATACCTCGCATCCTCATTACGCTGCTGTTCCCAGGACTCCAGTGCTTGCGTGCGTAATTGCATCATTACGAATTAGTCTCCAATGCGTACCATGAATTTTAATTGAAGTATTTCCATGCATGGATGGGAAATTATTTTTTCATCATGCCAGATAATTTCACTGTTAAATAAGCCGTTGACTAATACATTTTTTAAAATAAAAGAATAATGATTATACTACCTGAGTTGAGAGCTTTATTTTGGTTGTGTTCTAAAAATTTCAATACGATTGAAATTACTCATCATTAGTCGAAAATGCCTTCGTTAATAAATTAATCTAAAAACATATGGCAGCTTAACGTGTACTTTAACTTCAAATGAATCACGAGTAAACAAAAGTAGCTGAATAATAACACGTTACTGAGCGTTATTGTTGTCACCAACTATCACAAACTATAGGCATATTTCCTGAGACTCGTCTTAATCCTTACACAATCACAAGTTTGGCCACCAGTTTGGTGTTGCTGGACGAGTACAATAACTGCTGAGCTTTCTGTGTAACTAATTCAGTAACTGCTAAGCGTGCTAAGTTTTTACTTCAGTAACTACTGAGCATTCTTAGTAATTACTTCAGTAACTACTATGCGTTCTTAGTAACAGCCACGCTTCCATATTAATTACTGAGCAGTGTTCATAATAACCACTTCAGCAACTGCCAACAATGTATGGTCAATGACGCTTAGATTTCGATCTCGTTCATAATTACGCTCACGTCGTGCCTCAGAAAATAACTGATTTTGAATGGAGAATAAATTACATATTTTAAAGACGCTTGACATAAATATTACGTAAATGATAAAACATTTTCAATTTCTGTTCGGGGGTCGACGACCCGGATATAATGTGTATGGATGAGAATGTTTGTACAAATTGCCCGTGACGTGCCTTCGTCACGAGCTCTGCAGTGCTTCTTCTTCTTTTCAAGGTGTCCACGTTGGGTGGACTGAAAGCCACAGGACAGCCACAAGGATGACCGTTGGGCCTGAGAGCTTATGTTAGCTCTGCAGTGCGAAATGCTCTTCTTAATCTCAGTCTAGTAAAAGCCGAGACTCGTTGTTTCATCTAGTGAATTTCATAGCAATTTCACTTGTAGAAAGCTTCGGTGTTCTGAGGCGAAAATAACGACTTTTGTCGAAAGATTTGTGTATAAAAGTTGATTTCAATTATGGACCTTAAAAAGGGCATGCCAATTTTCATTGTTTGAACAACGATGACGATGAATGAATCAGTATCTAGTTTATAGCAGGTCTCTTCCAACAATGATATTAAATTTCTCTGTATGTTTCATCAACTGAGCTATTTAAGTGTATGTTACATCTCCGCATCACAATAGTTTGCTATACGAAATATGAAAGAGTCATCAGGACAGTGCAAAGAGTGAACCAAACAATTAATGTGCACTGTGCAGTTTCTGTATGTCCGCAACATTACAGCCAGGAAATTCGACTTCAGAGATTGCTCGTAAACCGAGTAGAGCAGATAGATATGGTAAAGGAATTCAAATTTTGTGTCACGTTCACAGGAACGTTCAATGGGACTTTTGATTACAATGAAAATGAGGTCAAAAGTGACTACGAAAGTGACGGGAAAGGCGCGGTTATCAGTGACGTGGGTGTGGTGGCTGCTAGGCGTAACCATGGCGTTGGCTGACTGCGCTGGCTGTCTACGCCTGCTGGCTGGCTGGCTTGTCTCGAGCTATCGATTATGGTCGTGATGAAACTTTGCGCGAGTGATGGTGAACTCCAATTTGAAATTTCCACCCGTGAGTGCGAGGGAAAAGGAATAGTAAATTTCATGTCAAAAGATAATTGTCGCGCGTCTCCCGTGCTGTCAGGAGCTCGGCGCTCGCGAGGATCTAATCACGCGAGCCAAGAACCTGTCGTCCTCACTCGCAATGCGATCCCAAGTGTCAACGAACCCCCGTGAGCATTTGATGGACACGTGAGTGTCTGAACGTAGTCACTTAGGAAAATTTTTTTCATGATTACTCGTGAGGGGTTTTATCGACAGTTCCTACTGTTTTACATTAACTGATGAGGACGAACAAACTAGGGATGAGTGAGCAATGTTATTTGATCCACCCGTTGACAATTTCGTTTAATTCATACATGCGTTAGTTAGGTCTAATATCTCGGTCATGGTGCGTAAATTCGTGAAATTAGGTCCTGATACGTTGTAAAGACGTCATGCTATGTTTTGGAGGCGTCATGCTAAGTCTTAAAGATTATTCTCGCCATATTCTCGGACCAGGCAATAAGTCCAGCAGCTATCTCAATCAATCGTCAGCTATGGAAAGATCGGGTTCCAAAGGCCGGATCCCTTGTGAATCAAGTCACGAAAAGTTCAAGAATCGGCAACAGGCCATGGGCCTATTTCTTCAACGCCGACACTTCTATTCCATTCATATTCGAAAAGGATCGACAGCAGCCTTTGTTTGTCGCAGCTTTGGCTGCTTCCGTTGACGCTGATTGTGCTGCTACAAACGTACGTCCGGCACCACAACAGAGCGACGCTTGGAACGTCGTTGAAATAGAACTGTTTCTAGGACTGCGTCTCAGAGAAAGATTTCACGCATGCAAGGGAAAGGAATAGTTTAGAAATGGGAACTCATGAAATGTGGCTCGCCAAACCACGGGACAGAAACGGTCTAAAATAAACCTGGTGCTCGTGGAGGTAACAAATAAGAAATCTTCCACGCATTTCTTGGCAAATTTCTTTCTAATATATGCTCGCTACGCCAACAAAATGATATTTCAGCTGAACTACCTGTATGAAAAAAATAACAGAAAGGTTCGACTCTGTGGAAATTGCCCCGATTTAAAAGTTTGTTTATTGATTTATTTAATTTGCATGTATTAATTAAATTATACGAAATCCATAAGGAGAAGGTGGAAGTCTCTGTGATCTTATTAAAAATTGGCTGATATTGTCGATGATCTTGATCACTTCAGCGAAAGTGCCAAATAAAAATAACTAAGATTATCCACGAAGACAATGAACACTTAAGCTGCGCACGATGGACATAAACATGAAGGGGCGATTGGCATGGCTGAAATAAATCAATTTATTTTAAGGAAAAGTACCAGCTACAGGATTATATTCCAATCACGGGCACATTTTCGGTATGTCATGTCATTTTGAAATTTAAATCATCCCTTGCCAGGGCTGCCACATATCAAACTAAACTTTACAATTGATTAATAAAATTGTGGTATAATCAATTGTAAAATGGTGTTACAATCTGTAAAATGATTTAATTGGTGAATTGTTCGGTCATTAGTTAATAGTTGATCTATTAGGAAGTTTTTAATTTTTCCTTGCGTAATGTAAAGACGGAGCTCCTGAGCTCCAATTAGATGATTACTGTCAAACGTGTTTGTCAGTTGATAAATAATTAGCGTGCGCAGAAATTTTGCCATCAGCAAGGCACTTACAAATGTTAAATTTCAATACTAATTAATAAACTTAACTAACAGCTGATGAACTACAATTTTCTTGACTAGACATTAACGTTCGAAGAAGATCCTAGACAAAGTCTCCGTTCGGCCTCCGTGAGTTGTTAGTGAATATTTTTACCGGGATGAACAAATGATCAATGAATGGTTAATGTAACCGAGCATTCCCTCGTAAAATTGCTACTCCAATGTTTTTTCTTTTCTTACTACAATCTGTTCCTAAGTTCCAAAGCCATCGAATTGTGTATCACAATAGCTTGCAGAGAAGCCTGCGAGAAGAGAGCCAGGGTGAGTTCACCCAATGTTAAGGTATTCGAGGGGAAGATTAATGTCATTCTGAGGTGTCGCAGCCCCAGGCTGCTGCTTGGAATTTTCTCTGCGCCGCCGATGTGATGAATGTGGACGAATCCTCAACACGACCAGTAATGTTACGCGGGCATTGGTGTTAGCCCTAATATAAAATTGGGCAGTGACTCCGTAGGTTATCTCATTTAATATCCCGATCTTACTGATGTCTGTGCTGCCCTAGCACAAAAATATCGTTCACTCATCACATGGGGTCGTACTATCAAAACGTGCTGAAGTATATGTAGCTTCAAATTTCTCGTCCTTGATTGGCGGGTTTTGTTTGAAACCCAAATGTGATTGGCCGACAGTTACAGGCTCTTAATTTTGTCTACAATGCCCCCTTAAAATCTACTCATGCTGGCTGGACATCTTATCTTTGTCAGAAATCACCGATTTTGCCTTGGTGGAGACGCCAATAATCTAAATGAATATTTATGGCATATTAGTTGTTCCGATGTGTTGACTAGATATTTCCTGCTCGACAAAAAACGAATACCTTGACTGCCTGAAGCTCTAAGTCCAAGGCAAAATTTACTAGTAAAATGAGACATGTTTCTTTACACAACAAAGATTGTTCTATAACGTTTTCGCTTCAACAGATTGGTCGTATACATCGAGAGAATATAATTTTGTAAATGTTGAGTTTTTGGGTAACTTACTTCCGGAAGCGCCCGGATTTACCGTCGAAATAGGTAGTAATAAATTTGAATTTAAAAGGATTGCGGCTTATGCCTCGCGCTAATGTAAATCGTTTTTGCAATATAAGAAGGACAAGTCGCATTTATGCGAATTAGGTGAGGTACTCGAGGTTAAAGCCTTCAACTGCACGTGCGAAAAAATAACGCCTTCTCCTAGAGCTGCAGATTTCCTGGCAACGTTAAGCCAACCATAATAAATCTAAGACGTTGATCGAGTCCCTCGTATTTGTAGCCTATCAATCTCCTCAGTTTCTTGATCCTGTTGCTTTGCGAATAAAATATCGTTATAAGAAATTACAGAAAAGAGTTGAAACAGAGCATTGAATTTGCATAAGATGTTCCTGTCTTGCGAAGTAATTTCGTTGAAATGCTTGTGGTTTTTGAAGATCTTTTTAAAATTGCCTAACGATACTTTAATTTAGTTAAGCTCGTCATTCAAGCGTTAATTTTAAAAAAGGGTGGTTAATTAGCTATCATAATTTATGGATTGTTATAACTTTAATTCTGACCTCAGCTTCCGCAAGTTTCATCTTTTCACTGAAGACTTTTCGCCGACACTTTCTATGATTGCTGCTGACTATAGACTAGTATGCATTACAAAGTTTCGAAAAAATTTTTTGAAGAAAAAATTGATTATTTATCGTTTAACAGAGCATCAGAGCTCTCCCGTTTACCATCTTGCTCATAAGGATGATAAAGGATCTTAAGAAACCTAGTGACCATGTGGTAAGGCCGTGATGCGTGGTTGGTGTGCTTCCCGCTGGCGTCGGATGAACGTGAGACTTGCTCCCGAGAGGGGATCTCAAACGTCGTTTCTAGAGCTCATATTTGCTGCCACGAAGCTTTCGTCGCCATGATTCCTTTTTTAATCTAACGGTGGTTCAGGCCTTGAAGGTGACACTGGGTTCCTTCTAGGAGGAAGCTTTTCTGATGATAGTTTGTCACAGATAGGATTTTCTATAGGCACATCAGTTCAATGAAATGTGTAAGTATACTATCAAAATTAGGCATTGATTTTTTAAATACCGAGGTTTACCCATGTTTACAGCTGAGCAGAGAATATTCTCTACTCATGTTGTCCCGTAATTCCAAGGCTTGAATTCCTTAAACGTAATGATATTAAAAATGGTCGTTCTACCGCCTCCTCCAGCAATGTTAGCAATATTATTCCAAAGTTTAAAATAATACCTGAATCGTCAGTGGACGGAACAATATCACACGTTGAAGACAAGACTTATTTTCTTCATAAGCATTCGGCAGAAAATATTCTGGGGGGATGAGAACATCCTCCAGTTTGGTCCAGTTACGTACATGTCTCCAGTTTAGTCAAATGTTACGTATATAATCCTCATGATATTTCACAAACTAATAACAGGAACGACTTGTAACTAATATTGTTTGTAACAATTGCTGATGTTAAAATCCTGATTACTCATCCATTATTAAGAGATGTCGTTTAGAGCATTTGTTTCCATCAGTGGCATCTCTATGCTCTGCAATACTATTTGTCTTGCATTTAGGTATACAACAACATGAAACCGATTTTGGTGGAGGCAAGATGGAGACACAAGTTTTAAGTCGGGTAATGCAGTTCATTTGGCAAAATGCACTAGAAAACGATGCAATACGAACAGAACTTATGCCGCCAAACCAATATTCCAAAGTAAATGATATCTTCCTACCAATGCCATCACATTCAAAATGATACAATATAAGTACCTAAAAAAAGGAGCATTCTTATGCATACATAGGGCATGAAACATGTGCCACCCAAACACCAATATGGGAACATTTTAAGGATTTTAGTCCATGATACACGCTTTTTCATCCCAAGTAATAGCCAAAACGATCATGTGTAGATGTTAGCCTTAAATAATTGACAATACATAGATTTTACCATCTAAAGCCCCCTCACTCAAAACGGACCATCTCTGTGGTCTGGTCTCCGTTAGATTATACTTATACCTAATTTAAATTTCAGTACACACTAGATTTTAAACAGCAATACGCAAGCTACCGAGAGAGCTCGCCTACATAAGGAAACACCAACGCAAAGAACTAACCTACAACAGGCAACTCTCCTACGCTAGGCAACTAACCTACAACAGGCAACTCTCCTACGCTAGGCAACTAACCTACAACAGGCAACTCTCCTACGCTAGGCAACTAACCTACATCAGGCAACTCACCTACGCTAGGCAACTTACCTACGCCAAGTAACTAACCCACAAAAGGCAGCTCACATACGCTAGGAAACTAACCTACGCCAGGCAACTCACCTACGCCAGGCAACTAACCTACATCAGGCAACTCACCTACGCCAGGCAGCGCACCTTCAGAGCATGTGCCCTAAAGCTGAGCTCGTGCGCCGGTGCCACTCCTACCGCCGCCGCTCGCGCCGTGGCGCTGGAGTGCTGCTCTGCGCTCGATGAAACCTGCCTGCCTCTACTAGGATGCGTTAACTTGCCTGCCTCTACCAGCAAGCGTTAACTTGCCTGCCTCTACCAGCATGCGTTAACTTGCCTGCCTCTACCAGCATGCGTTAACTTGCCTGCCTCTACTAGCATGCGTTAACTTGCCTGCCTCTACTAGCATGCGTTAAGTTGACTGCCTCTACTAGCATGCGTTAACTTGCCTGCCTCTATTAGCATGCGTTAAGTTGACTGCCTCTACTAGCATGCGTTAAGTTGACTGCCTCTACTAGCATGCGTTAACTTGCCTGCCTCTATTAGCATGCGTTAAGTTGACTGCCTCTACTAGCATGCGTTAAGTTGACTGCCTCTACTCGTTTGTTACCAAGAGTTTGTAACAAGTGCAAAAAGACACAGTTACGGCGTTGTAATTGAAAGCATTTGAGATTTTACTAATGTGATCAACTGATCATAAGCGAAACGGCATTCATTCCGAACAATTTTATTGATGTAGATGGAATGGGGCTCTGAAAAACATACTGCATTATCGTTCAAATTTCTATTCAATCATATAGCGTTGATTAGAACCTTAGTTTAAATTCTACGAATCTGCGAATCGGAACCAAGTAAAGGTAATTAAGTTCCCTGAGTATATTAGTCGTTAATGCATATTGATATAATCGATGCCAGTGGACGCCATCCAGAGTTGGAAATTTTGGTCGCACAGTGGCTGGTCGTTATTTTATAAGTGTAAATGATAGATACATTCAATCCATTGTTGACAATGAAATTACATATAGAATACAATTTTATAATTTGTACGATTAGAATTAATCATTTGTTTCTTTAGCAAAACTTTTTCCGAACTCCACGTTATTTCCTAAAACTTCGGTAAACAGAAGTTATCAAGGGGAAAAAAGTACGTATTGCATCGTCTATTAATTGTTGTTCCAAATGACTGTCAATTTTAAAACTATTTTGTGACGTGAGGGAACCTATCCTGTGGGTATCTTAGTTTTATCATAAGCGATGTTAGTAATTAATGAGGTGCGAATAAATGCCACTCGCTTATGTTTTTGAATTATAACAATTCAATGTGACCATGGTATCTCTCTTGCTTACACCGAAATGGAGAAGCATAGCATATTTTCAACTATCCAAGACCTCGAGACCAATCTTCCCCAACGCGAGGCTGATATCAGTTGGCAATTTCCTCTATTTCCTGTCTTGCCCAAGTTTAGTAGTCGATCCTATGACTTTGGCTCCAGAAGCTTCATGCTTCAATTTGATACATAACCAGAAGATGTAGCTTAAATTTGCTTCTTCCCCAGATACAGTTGGTTAGTTTGAATTTGTACCCAGAGTAGAGGCCGGATCTTGCGTTTGTGCACGAGTGAAATGCTGAAAGTTTCACCAAGCTAAATTTCTAAAATTCAAAAGCTGTTTCTTAATACCGGTACTCCGAAACCATAAGTTTGTGATTACATTTGTTTTCCGTCCAGATAGTTTTTTTCTGTAAATACTAGTATCTGGAATCAGACATTAAATTTGCGCAACAATCAATTATTGTTGTTAAATATGACTGCTAGTTCAATTTTAATTTTGAAAAGCGTCATTTGCTTCTGAACCATCAATAAACAGCTAGAAATGTACAAGCTGAAAAACCGAGTAATGTAAGCTCCACCCGACAACCAACATAATGCATTCGATATTATTCATCTCGCGTTCTGAAATAGAAAATAACTTCCAACTTTGCATAAAGTTTAAATCCGAGGACTTTAAAGTCTTGAGCCTTCATTTCCTGCAGCTATGAGCTGTTTTTAGAAGGGAAATTTTTCGGTGGATCTCCCACAAGTCTGACGTCACTGAAGTGCCACAGATGTGAAGCATAGCAATGTTTACTGAGTTAGAAGTGTGTGTTCATGGAAGTGTTTATTAATAGATATATGTATGATTGAATTAGGTGGGCGGCTGCTCGACTGCATCAACTAACGAGTTACTTGCAGTCTCGGTTTTGCTCACAGCTTCGATCGACAGGATATTGCATAGCAAATCCGTTATTCGCTCTCTAAAAGTTCGCGAATGTTGTTCTTTTAAGAAATTGGTATTCTTGCATACCGTCCATAGTTCAATTTTATTTTTTTTTGTGTAATGAAGGGTACTTCGAGCGTTTAAAAACTCTCATGTTACTAAAGCCTTAATTTTGAATGGTGAGCAAGCCATCATTGGTGAGCTTTATCATCGTGATATTTGAATTTAGTCAGAACTGAACTAAAATATCGCGGAAGAGACTTAGGAAACGTAGAAAAACTCAGAAGCCCACAATTGACCCGCATCGTATCTCTCTAATTTAGAAGGATGTCTTTTTATAGCATGCTACTGCGGAACTAAAGATACTCGTCCGGACCCTAAAGCGAGCATCGTTTTATGGAGCTCCCGTGCCTACAAAACAAGCTCGGCTCTTTGCTTGGCCAGAGAAAATCTTTGAAGTGGCCTTTTATTGCAGACAACTTTGTACACGATGTTTTTAAATAATTATGTGAAATCTTGGTTTAATGGTGAAATTTGTTGATGGCAATGAATTATATTGATTTTTTTAAAAAACTTTTCTAGCAACCTTAATAAATAAAATCCATTGTGCACTTCTCAGGTGATGTAAATTCAAAGTTTTATTTTCTCGCAGTTTTTTTTTTATAGTTGGGGTTAAGACTTGTGGCGACAAATGCGCCCACCATTTTCTCGCAGTTACTGCTTCTAACGTAAATATAAATTTGTGGAATTAATTTACCATTGAAAAATATATGGTTTGAAAAATTTTGTCATTATGATGTATCAAAGGTGATGCATGCGAATATACGTTCCTACAGCTTATAAAGAAGCCATTCAACTCGCTATAGCGAGAGTTCCATATAGCAGGAGCTAGCGGTTGCATCTAACGGTCCGTGGGAGCGATCCTGGTAAGATCTAGTGCTGCTTTTATTGAGGAATATAAATCAATACTTGGACACTCCTCTCCTCTCTCCAGACAGCTGCGACAATAGACCATGGATCAGCCACACTCTCGACACAATGCGGCGCTTCAATAGAATAATGAACACTGAGCCGCGGCGCCTGTTGCAGCGCTTAGTCGCTTACTGAAGTCGTGTCTATATATTGGCCGTAGGAAATTGAGGTCGTTTAGTAACCTGTTAAAGTTTGATGTTCAAAATTTCCTTACTTTCCAGATTTCTTCACTAGAGAAAGAAGTTCCTCCGTCTTTGGAGCGTTAAGGCAGCGTTTAAATAATTACAATATCTCGTTTCATTTTTTTCCATTGAAGTTTTACTTCTAAAGGCATCTTTAAATTTACTTATTATTTTCCTTTTTGAAGTATCATCTTAATGTCCCGCATGGAAGTAATTTGAAAATTCTTGTAAATAGGAAGTTGGATATGGACCTAGTTGTGAAATTGTGGCCACATTTTGCGATTTTTTTCGAATTGCATTTACTCCTGATTTTCGAGTTCCTTCTGAATGAGGGAAGTTGACTGTTACCAGTTCTACACGACCGAGTCCACCAAGCCTCAGTCTCTCTATAATGTCTATTTCCGAGTTAATTTGTGCTTGCGTGTCTAGTTTTACTCATCTTAACTTTTTTTTCCTCAAATGTTATTTATGTCGCTGATCGTAATTAAAACTCGAACTATATTTTTCAAGGAAGATCTTTCAAATTTTCCCGAAAAATATCGTTGTGTTTCGTGATTGGGAATTGATAACATTTAAGCACGAAACAGAATTTCATGCGTTCACAATTTTTGAGCTTAGCCTTAACTCATTTATTATATTATTGCGTTTGTGAATTCTCACGCGTGATTTTCTGCTTGCCTGAAAAATCAGTGAAATTTGCGGAGAATCACAACGACTGTAATGCAGCCCTCTTAAATATTAGCGTCCATACACGAAACATATTTTCTGCGCATATGTATAAGCTATCGTCTATTCGTATAATATACACGATCTCTACATCCAGAAGCGTAGAAGTTTGCAGTCTCCAATTCGCTCTATATTCAGTTTCATGGATAGTTACTCCAGATCGTACTTAAACAATGGTGCTTGGTAAATCCGTAGACAACATTTAAATTCTTAAAAACAGCTATTTTACGGTTGACTCCTCCATGTTTGTTATCAAACAATTTCTTATTTATCGATTCGGGAAATTGTTCATGAGTATTGTAATTTGCTAAGGTGTAAATGTATGAATTTTGCTATGTAAACTCACATGCATGTACATCGATAGACCGTACAGAAGGTCAAAAAGCGCTACTAATAAAAAGGAAATTGATATACATCATGTAGATGTCACACCTCAGCCAATTGTAAGCTCGTAATTCTGAATGCCTCCATATGTCAGCTAAATGGAATATAACTTAGCCTGACTACCTGCGGTGTTCCGCAACGTGCTGCTCCGTGAGACGTTTGAACTCAGCTTTTAGTGCTCATGGAGATACTTTGTAGTAAAAAAATGTCCTTTTAATTACGGTATTATTTGAATTTTCGCGCCGTCTGATCGTTTATGGTCGTTCCATGTTCCCCTCCGACGCCATGTAGCTGGCACCGAGTGACTCATTCAAGAGTCCCTGGACCGGCTCGCCGGCATGACTCAGCCTCGTGCCTGCTGCAGGATTATCGAGCGACATGTCAGGTGCACTCGACGCTCTCATTCCCAGTTGATCTTATAAGCTTTCCGTCACAACCCAGGCATCAATAGCTCGCTTCACGTTCGACCGCTCACTGCAGAATTAGAGCACACAATTTTTGAATGAAAATGCCAGGGAACCTGCTGAGTTTGTTGTAAATGTGAATGAATCCGTGACTGTGATAAAGTTTTCCACTTAAAATTTCTAAAAAATGATATCAATAAATATTTTTTATTGCGTTTGAAACGCATTGGATTGGATTGGAAGTATTGATCGGAAACTGGAACAGTTTCGATTAGAAACTGTGAAGAAATAAGGACATTCATTCACGCCTGAAAATCAATTTCGGCGTTTAAGGAACAATTCAGATATCTGCTAAAAATAATAAGAGCGAATTTTACGTTATTCCCTTTCAATAAATTTGATCAAATGTTTCCCTTAACTCTTTTACACTTACTGAGCAGGAATTTTCAGTCTTGAAACCACGAAAATAAGCTGATTATTGTTCACATCTGATCATTGTTCATATCTGGTTTCTGACTGTTAAGTTATCATCTACTTCTCCTCCCCAAAACTCTTTTCCTTTTGTAAATTTTCCTAATTCATACAACACATTCATTGAAATTGAAATAGGAGGCAAGTTATCAAAAGTTATCTGGAGCATTATATTGACTCTGTCCGCGCAGCTTTACAAAGTCACACTTCTTTCAATGCGCGAAATCATGCTGTAGATATTCTTTTTTAGTTACATATACAATACGAATTTTCCTAAAGAATTACTGCTACATCAATTTATCTTTTCAATTAAGTAGTGTATTATTGCGTGAGTTATAAGAACTGTCCATATTGATGTCACCATCACAACCTATTATTTTCGGCCAATTAACAAGCACTGTTGACAGGGCAAAGTTGGCTCACTTGCTAAATTAGTGAACACGGCAGCGCTATTTCCGGAGGGCAGTGGATATTTTCCTTGACAGGATAAGCCTTTTTAGTCCTATTTTTTACTGCATTTATCCTGTTATCAAACGGCCTATAAAGATTAAATCTACTGCAAGTATGGCAACTTAAAAAAAATGAAGCAAAGTAAACCTCCGATGGGTGCATTTGCGGAGTAAAAAATAGTTTGTCAAAAATCATTCGCTTTGAATTTCATTTTACCTATAACTAATCTCCGAATTTCGGCGCCAGTGTTTAAAATGGAGAAATACGATTTTGTCTTAAAAAGAGGCCAATATTACGTAGCGACATAACTCTTTGCACCATAACTTGGTAATTAATCGAGCAGATTCTTATCGGCTGATTCTTGAGATTAATCGGCTCAACACGGTCCAAATAAGAAAAATTTGACATCTCTTCTCCAAAATTAAGCGCCGTTCTTGGACACTTGGCAGTAGTCTTCGATGGACCAAAAGTTGTTCCTAAGTACTCGAGAAATTTGTTGAACTTCCAACATTTACCTCTCCATTACTAACTTCGGCCGCTTCGCTGCGCATCGGGCCGTAGCATTGCAGGCAGCCTGGCTCAGCTTGTTAAGGAAGTTCTGTGTCAGGAATTGTAGGAGTCGAGGGACATGACGCGTTTCTTGATGCCTTATTGCTAGAAAAAAATAATCTTGGGGAATGAAGGAAGGCACTGAAATCGCCCACCAGATCAGTTTATGTTGAAAATACACCAAATAAATGCATATTTATATCATTTGAAATCTGATACAGCGTTTTCATAATATATCATTCCAGTAAAAATGTGTGTTCGCTCGGAATAACTGGATTGAGCGATGCATACCTCGTGCTGCTGCTTATGTGTTGGAAATTGGCGCTGGCGTTAACTAAGGCCCCGTGCTAGTCAAATCGTATTAGCGCTGCAGCGCCATATTGAATATTGATGTTGATGCACTTTTGTATCGAACCGACGCAATACTAAAGCAGTGCCAACACCTCGACCTCAGCGATACAGAGCGCTCGGCCTGCTTGCACATATAACTCGGTACCGTTTAGTGTGACCGTGACTTGAATACGACCGCCTCGTTTATTCTATTGCAAAAAAACGTCCCTCCGGTGCCTTTATACTCAAAGTATAATGTTATGTGCAATTTAGGCTCACGCATAACATCTAGTTTGGAAAACACAGGACATTTTACCGTCTAATCATATGTTACAATAATGAATGCAACATTGCATGAATTTCATAACGGAATCACTGTAAATGTACATAACTTTACACCTTCTAACACAGGTCTTAGTATAATGTCCTGTACATGGCTTAAATTGTTGCATTGGGCGAACGAGGTTCTCATATTTTCCTATTAATTTTCATCCACGATGTTCTGCTTTGTGGAATTCATTGAAGTTACATAAGTCTTTTCATCATTGAGTTATGAGTTATACAATAAAAATACAATTTCAAGTTTACTCAAAAATTTCCCAAAGTTTTGTAGTTTTCATAACTTCTCAGTGGTTGTAGGAACGAAATAATTGATGATGAATAAAGTAAAATTTTGTTTTTAGAGACTCTTGTGAAGGTACTTACTCGCATTTGTCCAATAGACCATGGATCGCACGCCTTATTCCACCCAAATCAAATTAAATTCTTTGATTAATCCTAATAGCAACCCACTTCTATCCTCATTTCGTAGTATCATATTTTGTTCAACTTTAAATATGATAACTATGAAAATATTCCCAACTTTGAAAATTATTCTAATAAAATGCTAATAGCTTCAAATTATAGAGATATTGACAATGAACTAAGTTCCAGAATACGTGAAATAACAAATGGGGGCAAACTCACTTAACACGTTGAGTGCGCCACGATCCACCGGTGGGTTGTAGGGTTTTTTTTCCGACAAATTTCGCAACTTAGTTTTTTTCAATTGAGTTTATCGACAAAAATTTATGATGGCAGGACTACCTCATTAAATATTAAAATGTACGGAAAACCGAAAATCTAATTTTTGCACCGGAACATACAAATTTACTCTTGTATTAGGAATTACGGGGTTTATTATCCGTGGACTTTGCTGTTTTTAGGCCATCTGGCCGTGCTGGTGGGCCGTGGTTAACGTATTATTCCTGGTGTCTTGATGGAGGTTTCCGTATATGGCTGGTGCATGGACACTGACAGGGCACGAATTGTTCCCTCATTGTTTCGATGAGCAGGTACATACATCATACGGCAGCTCCATGTACGGGACCCGAATTATTGTTCCGCTATATTTTGATGAAGAGGTTCATACGACAACTGAAGGAACAGGACACGAAAAAGACCCTGCAACACAAAAGAAAGAAACAGGACACAAAAGGAACAGGACACGAAAAAGATCCTGTACCACAAATTGTTCCCTCATGTTTGGACTGAGAGGTTCATACAGCAACTGGAGAAACAGGATAAGAATTGTTCCCTCATGTTTTGATGGCGAAGCTTATACGGCAAATGCATGTACAAGACGCGAATAATTGTTACCTCATGTTTTGATAAAGTGGTTCATACGCAAACTGCATGGACAGAACACGAATTTTTCCCTCATGTTTTGACTGAGAGGTTCGTACGGCTGGTGCGTGGTTGTCTCCTAAACGGTTTTCCCTCTCATAGCATTCGAGTAATCGCTGCAGCCCAAATGGCGTCATTTTACGCTGCGTTAGTTCGAGCCATTGTCGGGAGTTGCTTTCACGTCGCAACGCGTTTGCTTTGCCGCGCAATATCTTCGTATTTTCATCCATTTGTCCATTCAAGTCTTTACCAAAATAGTGTTGGTTTAATCTTTGGGTAATTTACTCATGTTTTCTTTCTTTCTTCTTAAGAAATGTGTTTGTCTTTATATAGCAGCGCACAAACGTGTCCACCCCCGTTGAGTTTGTTTCTTGGTCAACCACGATAATATTATACTGTTTCGTCCACATGGGAAATTTTGGCTCACATTTTTCATCGGAATTTTGGTTGAAACAAAGAAACCATTGTTCGAACGTCAAATTTGTCGCAGATTCCTGACTTATACACGCATTATATGCAGCACGATGCCCATTGCATGAATTTTTGCTCACGTTACCTCATCTATATATATTGGGTATTGAAATAATATCATCATTTTTTAGACCAACATGATGGTAAGCCTGCAGGAAAGGCTTAATTGACATCTTGAAAACTTTCCTGCTATCTTTTTTCCTAACCAATTTCTCTTCGTTAGCCAACAATTCCCTTCAGCTCTAAAATTATCATTTTCTCTGGGAAGTTCCGTAAGTCTTTTAACTCATTTCTTCCGAGTTGCTGATCGAATTAATGGAAATTTGCAACCCCGAAAGTTCAGACTTAAAGACCCTGCTGCCTAGCTTATGGTGCGACGAACTTCAAGATATTGAACTTATTCGCTGAATATGCCATGAATGTTGTTTTATCTTATCAAACACTCTTCTTCAATGCTGATTTTGAGCCAATACTTGATTGTTACATATATGCTCGTATGACATAATTTACTTTCAGTCTACTTATTAAAATATTACGTAGTCACTGTGTAACGCAGTGGCAGCAATTCCCACATGCACTAGGAGAATGCGGAACATATCGAATTCATCATAAACTAAAGTAGCATCACTGAACACACGACAAAAACCGCATGCAGACATGCCATTAGTGTAATGCCGTTCAAGACACTAGCCTCGACAACAACACAGTTCCGTATTTTTGGACTGTGCCATTTTTCTCGGCACTAATCCAATTCGAGTGTCGAGTCGCTCTAGCTCTCCTGAAGCCAATATCGGACACCGCATCACTATATTTCCGACCGTTAGTGTTATCGTCCTTTGCACTCGTCGAGGACGGCCAAGTTATTTCTGTGGACTCTAAATAAACTTCCTAGAAGTCACTGTACCAGAAAAAGAAACCAGTAATTCATATTTCTGACCCTACTTCGCCCTACCAATTTTGTGTTCTCAGCCACGAGCAAATGCGAGCAGAAACTGCACCATCCAATCTTTTACTGTCGGATTTAGAACCAACACGCAATCCTAAAGTTGAGAACTGAGTTCAACAATTCTTGTTTTTAGATTTTGAATCGAATTTTATTAAATATTTGTAAATATTATTAAATATTAAATAAATATTCCACCATACCTGAAATAATTCCCAGGTAATGTTCTGAATCGATAATTGAGTAATGTAGATAAGCCCACAATCTCCTCTTATATATGTATCCATGTAAAAGGCTTTAAACACACAAGCTTTCTGAAACAGATGACTAAATTCAAAATTTTGTCTTACATTTCTGATGTTAATTTTTTTGTCAAGTATAATAACTTATATCTAATTTATTTTAACGGGTTCTTCGCTCTAATTAAGAATCCTTTGTGAGTGAGGGTCGTACATGTTGGTCGGGAGAAACCTTTGCATGAGCGATAATGTGCTTAAAAGTACTCTGCACAGACGGCTCCAGATTTTAGTCCTAACTTTATGTACTGGAATTCGGCTCGAATTATCACTCATTATTCTGGCCGTCGTGTTAAATTATGGGCTGCCCGTATAAGAAAAATTCTGGAATTCAGAGAAATTTGCCTCGATTTGTTTCGTGGTATTTAGTAAAGTAATTGCTTGACAGAACTTTCTCGTTCTATCAATCTTCGAGTTGCTTCATTACATGCACAACTATTTGCGCTAAGATGCTAAGTTATTATCTGCCCAACGAATATTTATTTGCTAAACCCGTAGTAATGCTTGAACATATTATTCGTTGATATACATGTAGATTTGAATTTAATTTAATTCTCAAGTCAATATAATTGTAAAACTTACATTTATTTATGTATTTATTTACTTTTTGTAAGGATAATTTGCATACAAATTATTGTAATCTGCATGTACATGTTAATTTACAAAATTCTAACACCGAATATACTATAATTTGACAACATTCGTTTAATCAAAGGATGTAGGTCTAGTGTCTCGTAAAAAGTAATCGTATATTATTAATATTTTATTGTTCAATAAAACATTTCTTGCACTTATTAACACATTATTATCGGTTACAGCGGGCAAAGAGTGCCCCGTGATAGCGATACCCGCGAGGTCACCGACGCCCGCGCCGGACAACACCACAGATGAGCTGGTGGGTGTGAGCTCGTCCACTCCAGCACCGGTCTTGTCCTGTCCTGGCATTGACGATCCCGCGAACTTCACCGAGTGCTGCTACGAGTACGACGATGACCAGGAGGATCAGGAGGATGGAGAGGGAAGTGCTGATGGTGGAAGTGGTGCTTTCCTCGATGCCGTGAAGAAAGTCACCGATGATGACGATGATGGACCAAAAGTCAGAAAACCTCGATGCTGTGCACCCAAGATCGAGCAGAGCTTCCTCGACTGGCTGCTCGGCCTTGATGACCGGTGAGCACTGCATGCATTATGTTATATTTTTTTCATTGCTTGAAACGCGTTTTGGTATCCCGGTTAGGCGTAGACTTGTTTTCCGGCTAACATTTCGGTTGAATGGGTTAATGATATTTCAATAAATCTATAAAAATACTTTTTATAACGTGCACCTGAGTTTGAAAATTAAATTGGTTACTCATTAATAAGAAAAAACATTTCAATTTGGGATCCCAATTGAGTTGCATTAATTCATTGTTTTGTAGTTTATAGGAGCTAAAAATGCTTTCTACCTTGTTTCGTTGCTAACGGACTATCAAAATATAATCATCTTGGGTTTGTATGGAAACATTTCTCAATATAACAAGGATTACTTGTACATCAAATACTCCAATACATTTTCTCGTATTCATACATCGCTAAGTTGTGTAATTATTTTACGTTGTAATTATCACCTGGACATGCAGTTGCTGTTCATTATCTTGTGATTTATATGCTAAAGAATTCTAATGCTCCTGAACAATTAATGTCTTGGCTATCACACGAAGCACACAAACGTCGAGCTTATATATCATGTATAAATTAACAGTACGTTTAACAGACAAACAAATCGACAAAAATCTAAGTGTATCTAAAATAAAATTGTTTCATTTGTTTCTTTCTACTATTTCGCCATTATATCGATATTTTTCGGTCGCCTCAATGCACTTGCCTCGTCGTTTTGCCATTTATTTTTATGTGTGCCTCGGTTTCTCAACCTATACACGTATAAACATTATTGCTTATTCTTCACTCTAAATTTTACAGGAGCATTGTTCTATATTCTTAATACCTAATGCTTTTCACTTGCTTTTTATTCACTGTATTCTTAAACATGAGCTTTGTTCTATATTTTTAATGCCCAATGCTTTCCACTGAAAGATTTGGTGTGTTTTTATTCTTAACCGGAATAGGCTTGAAGAAAAGGTCTCCGGACACCTATATACTTAGCAACATATTTATTATATTGGTTTTCCTCTAATCACTCTAATGAAAATACTTACCTAATACTTTTCTCAAATTATCTTATCTATGCAAAAATATAACATGCACCAGCTTTTGGAATGCTGCGCTTGTATATATTTTATTTCCGACTCATATTCGCGTGGCTGATTCCTTTACTTAGTGGGAAGTGGCCCGGTTCTTTACGCTTCGTGTGACTGTCATCACTGTGAAAGTGGTTATCATATAACTGTTATTATATCGTCACCTTCACATTCTGTCACTAACCGTCTCTGCCGTAACGTGTTCAGTATTTGCAGAGTGGCGATGATCGTGGCACTGAGTGTGACAGGCACGCTGCTGCTCTTCACTATCATCTTCATCGTGTGCTGCTTCTGGTCCAAGTGTCCGCTCTACTACACATGTCGTGTCAAGTACGACAAGGACGACATCATCGCGACTGGTGGGTAGTGAACGCAGCTTCTAATAACAAAAAGATCCCCTTGAGCGGCGGGTAATAAATAACAAAATGTTTGAATGTGGGATGAAAACCACAGCTATCGATGAGTGGCGGACACTGCATGCTGCTGTTCCCAGTGATGAATGTGATCAAGGCCAGTGGGTACTGAATAACTGTTCGGTAGTGTGACATTTCGATATAAATATAAAGGCAATGAAAAGTCAACAATTTTAAGAAAAAATCGCAACTAGTCGTCCATACATTATGATTTTATGAATTTTAATGAAAAATCGTTGAGATTCATGCATAATACAAATTTATTCCGTTAATTAAGATACAACAACGTTATTAGCTTGAAGCGCGAAAGAGGAGTTTCGATCTTGTTAATTATAATCAAAGGCTAAATATAACTAATGACTCGTCGAATAACGACCACATGATTCATCTAATCATGGAAAAATGATTATAATTATCAGATGATTTAGCTAATCATGACCAAATTGTATAATCGCGGTTGATGGGTACACTTATTGTCAGTATGTGGTATACTCACTCTCCTAACTCCATCATTCATCAAGTATCAATGTGATATTAACAAACAATAACAAACTGTTCTGATTGGCCAACAAGATAACGTTATGAAGTTAGTGGAACGTCTGAAGTGAAAAGCGAATTTGGAGTACTTCAAAAAAGTTATTTTTGTTTATTTTTGAACATGTACCAATACTCTTACGTGGGTTAATTTTTCTATTTGTTTAAAAAAATCTAAACAATGCATACTTTTCAATATCCTCTCTGTATAATGTTTCTAGCACCATTAGCAATATACTGACCAAATATTATAAAAAATCTCGCACTTTAACTTGAGATATGAAGAAAATTGCAATGTATCCAATAATTTTGCGAGCCACTGTGTATGGTTGGACGGGACATTTTTATGTAGCCAGGTGAACGAATTTTACAGGAGCATTGTTCTATATTCTTAATACCTAATGCTTTTCACTTGCTTTTTATTCACTGTATTCTTAAACATGAGCTTTGTTCTATATTTTTAATGCCCAATGCTTTCCACTGAAAGATTTGGTGTGTTTTTATTCTTAACCGGAATAGGCTTGAAGAAAAGGTCTCCGGACACCTATATACTTAGCAACATATTTATTATATTGGTTTTCCTCTAATCACTCTAATGAAAATACTTACCTAATACTTTTCTCAAATTATCTTATCTATGCAAAAATATAACATGCACCAGCTTTTGGAATGCTGCGCTTGTATATATTTTATTTCCGACTCATATTCGCGTGGCTGATTCCTTTACTTAGTGGGAAGTGGCCCGGTTCTTTACGCTTCGTGTGACTGTCATCACTGTGAAAGTGGTTATCATATAACTGTTATTATATCGTCACCTTCACATTCTGTCACTAACCGTCTCTGCCGTAACGTGTTCAGTATTTGCAGAGTGGCGATGATCGTGGCACTGAGTGTGACAGGCACGCTGCTGCTCTTCACTATCATCTTCATCGTGTGCTGCTTCTGGTCCAAGTGTCCGCTCTACTACACATGTCGTGTCAAGTACGACAAGGACGACATCATCGCGACTGGTGGGTAGTGAACGCAGCTTCTAATAACAAAAAGATCCCCTTGAGCGGCGGGTAATAAATAACAAAATGTTTGAATGTGGGATGAAAACCACAGCTATCGATGAGTGGCGGACACTGCATGCTGCTGTTCCCAGTGATGAATGTGATCAAGGCCAGTGGGTACTGAATAACTGTTCGGTAGTGTGACATTTCGATATAAATATAAATGCAATGAAAAGTCAACAATTTTAGGAAAAAATCGCAGCTAGTCGTCCATAAATTTTGATTATATGAATTTTGATGAAAAATCGTTGAGATTTATGCATAAAAAAATGTATTCCGTTGATTAAGATACAACAACGTTATCAGCTGGGAGTGCAACGAGGAGCTTCGATCTTGTTAATTATGATCGCAGGTTAATTATAACTATTGACTCGTCGAATCATGACCACATGATTCATCTAATGATGAAAAATTATCATAATTATCAAATGATTTAGCTAATCATGACCAAATTATTATCGCAGTTGATGGGTGCATTTATTGTCAGTAGTGGTGCTCACTCTCTTAACTCCATCAAGTATCAATGTGATATTAATTACACTCCAAAATTATTCTCTCAAAATGTATAATAAAACAATTCTAATTTTTTTCAATTTGTTGGAAACACTTGTAAAATTAACTTGAAAATGTCTAAAATGAACATAGTTCGGGATTTTTGAACTAATATAGGTAGTGTCAAACTGCATGCATATTCTGCCGTCTTGATTTCAGTTAATGTTTCTTGTTTCTTGGTTCAAAGAACTGAGAAGAAAATATGTCAGCTCTACCAGATTATTGTAGTGATATAATTCAAGTGGGACCTTTGCTTTGTTTCAAACACGACGTTTGGACCAGGAGTGTCGTTCAATGCTGGCCATGCTGGGTCCTGAATAATTGTGTGCTGTGACGGTGGCGTTCAGCTTAGAGAGTGACGGTAAAGTGTTAGAGTGACGGCAGAGTGCAGTGTGGGTAATCAAGGTAAAGTTAGAGTGACGGTGTGGGGTAAGTGCCAGTCATTACCCACACAGTAAACCAACAGGATTGTAAATGAAAGAGACAGTGTGGCTTATCACGTAAAGTTAGAGTGACGGCAGAACGCAGTGTGGGTATTCACGTTAAAGTTAGAGTGACGGCAGAGTGCAGTAACTCAACGAAAACTGTTCGGTAAAGATTACGCGTGAAATTTCGCTGCTCGTTCTAAGCTACGAGTGATGTATCAGAAAACAGTGATAAGGCTGGTCCTCATTTATTACAGGGAAAATTTGTACAGTTTTTTTTCATTTGACTTATTGACTGTAATGCTGTCAATGCGTTGACTTGACGGAGTGACTGCAGAACGGCACAGTGCAAAAAATATCTCACAACATCAGCCAGGAGAGAAAATGTCCCGTTAAGGTGGACATTGATACCTTTCGAGGCAGTGCACGACTAACTTTGTTAGTTATTATTGCTATGTAAGTCTTGTATTGTGAGCTGACTTCTCACAGAATCTATATATGTAGCAGAAATTTCATTTGAAAGCAAGTCTTCTGGACATCCAAAATATATCATATGCCTGTATGTTATAGGACACTATATCTTTTAGCCTCTCAAAGAAATATCGAAATTTTGTTACGATTTACTCATTCTAACTACGTATATCCATCCAGTGAACGAAGTTTCAAAACAATAAACAAATGTTCAGCACCCTGTATTTTGAAGCGTAAAGGTGATAGCATTTTGATTTGCCAAGGATCAGCTGCAGCGAGGGACTCGCTGTCCGACGCAATGTTTTTTTTACTGTCCAATTCACTCCTAGGATTCCTGATGCGTTTGTAGTGACTGCAGAATTTGTGACAGTGGTCGACACGATAACCGATAATCTAATTGTTGTGTTGTTATAAATTGAATTAATTAAGAATCGTTCTATGAAATTACATGCGATAGCAGTGCAGCGGATGTGAAACTTGTAGTATATATATAGTAGGCATACCATTTACCAAATATTCTTATGCAACCAGTTGTGCCAGACATTTCGATGCAATCGGTTGGACCTGCCATTTTCCTTTGATTTGTTAAGCCTGAAATTTATACTTTTTCTATGGCTTCCTTGCATTTTCTATGCAGCAGCCAGACAAGACATTTCTACTCAACAACAGTTAGCGGCGTTTGTGACGATTTAGACAGGACCTATCGATGCAACTACAGTGGCTCGCAAAAGTATTGGATATAATGCAAGTTTCTTCATATTTTTTATAATATTTGTTCAGTATATTGCTAATGGTGCTAGAAACATTATATAGAAAGGATATTGAAAAGTATGCATTGTTTAGATTTTATTCAACTAATAGAAAAATTAACCCACGCAATAGTATTGGGTACATGTTCAAAAATAAATAAAAATAACTTTTCTGAAGTACTCAAAATTCGCTTTTCACTTCAGACGTTCCACTAACTTCATAACGTTATCTAATTGGCCAATCATAGCAGTTTGCTATTGTTTACGAGATTTTGTATTCCGGTGAAGATATTTTTCAGCTTCATCTTTAAAATCTAATTTTAAATGGCTAAAACTCGAGAGTTGGCGACAGATTTGCGTCAAAAGATCATAGATTGTCACAAGAAACGGAAGGGGGAACGAATAATATCCAAGCAGCCTGATCTATTATTGAGTACAGTCGGAAATATCATCAGGAAGCAATCATCCTGATGATATCATCCGAGCATGCCGTTGCTAACCATCCAAGACCTGGTCGTCCAAGGAAACTAACGGACGATAATGCAAGGTAGATTAACAGAAAGATACAAGAAGAACCCGTTTGTTGCTCGTGGTGAAATTAAAAGCGACCTGGAGGAATCTTGTATTGATGTAGAAAATGACACAATCAGCAGAGCTCTAAATCGTACTGGTCCTATGTCAAGGTTCGATTAAATTCCTTTTGAAAGTTCGATTTTTGTTTCGTCCGACCAGGATTTTGACCGATTTCCCAAATCTTGTGGTTTCACAAGGAATTTAAAAGCAAAGAAAACGCCAAGAAAATTCACCATATCGATATCGAAAACGTTTCGGAGTCCATCTCCATCATCAGTTCGACTAAGCTAAAAATGAATAAAATCACTTTAAAAGTCAAAATTCAAAGACAGACATAAAACCTAAACAAGACCTAACATTATATCGACATAAACAGGACTAGTTTAGAACAACTTAGTCCTAGGGGTACGACAAGAATATAAAATCCTAGCGATTTACTATTTCCAGATTATTTGAGCTAAACGCATTATTGAGACATGGTTTTCGCTTGAAGATATGTAGAGACTCCAAAATTCTCAAATCCGAGCAGCCAGAAGTGGAACCGAGTATCCTGAAATCACTCTCAGATACAGCCACGTCGCACTGTTCAGCATGAAGGCGCACGGAAGAATGAGGAGGCTTGGCGAGAGGCAAGTTAGAACGATAGCTCCTGTCACGGTGTTCAGAAACCCGGATGTAGAAGTTACGCGACGTCATTCCAACGTACGTAGATGCACAGCGTGCACAACAGAACTCATAGACCAGGTTTGATCGCATCGTCTGTCTTTGAATTTTGACTTTTAAAGTGATTTTATTCATTTTTAGTTTGGTCGAACTGATGATGGAGCTGGACTCCGAAACGTTTTCGATATCGATATGGTGAATTTTCTTGGCGTTTTCTTTGCTTTTAAATTCCTTGTGAACTTGTGGTTTAACGAGTCGGTACTTCAACAGAGGAATCTTTCGTGAGGATCTTGACATCGGACCAGTACGATTTTGAGCTCTGCTGATTGTGTCATTTTCTACATCAATACAAGATTCCTCCAGGTCGCTTTTAATTTCACCACGAGCAACAAACGGGTTCTTCTGTATCTTTCTGTTAATCCACCTTGCATTATCGTCCGTTAGTTTCCTTGGACGACCAGGTCTTGGATGGTTAGCAACGGCATGCTCGGATGATATCATCAGGATGATAGCTTCCTGATGATATTTCCGACTGTACTCAATAATAGATCAGGCTGCTTGGATATTATTCGTTCCCCCTTCCGTTTCTTGTGACAATCTATGATCTTTTGACGCAAATCTGTCGCCAACTCTCGAGTTTTAGCCATTTAAAATTAGATTTTAAAGATGAAGCTGAAAAATATCTTCACCGGAATACAAAATCTCGTAAACAATAGCAAACTGCTATGATTGGCCAATTAGATAACGTTATGAAGTTAGTGGAACGTCTGAAGTGAAAAGTGAATTTTGAGTACTTAAAAAAATTATTTTTGTTTATATATGAACATGTACCCAATACTTTTGCGTGGGTTTATTTTTCTATTTGTTTAATAAAATCTAAACAATGCATTCTTTTCAATATCCTCTCTATATGATGTTTCTAGGAGCCTTAGCAATATACTGACCAAATATTATAAAAAATCTCGCACTTTAACTTGAGATATGAAGAAAATTGCAAAGTATTCAATACTTTTGCGAGCCACTGTATATGGTTGGACGGGACATTTCTATGTAGCCAGGTGAACGAAGTATTTTTATGTGTATGGTTCCATTATTGGAACTGCGATTGTTCATGCCCTGTGAGTGAATGAACGTCTTGTTGCAGCTGGTGACGAGGAGACGGCCAACCTGACGGACATGCCGGCGGAGGAGAAAGGCGTCAAGGGCTACTCGCCCAACGAGGTGAAGGTGACGACGCTGAACGAGGAGGAGGAGCCGTGCCTCAAGAAGGAGAAGGAGGCTGACGAGCAGCAGCCTCTCGTCGAGAAGAAGGAGGAGAAGAAGAAGGACGAGAAGAAAAAAGAGGACAAGAAGAAAGAGGAGAAGAAAAAGGAGGACAAGAAGAAGGAGGAGAAGAAAAAGGAGGAGAAGAAGAAGGAAGAGAAGAAAAAGGAGGAGAAGAAGAAGGAAGAGAAGAAGAAAGATGACAAAAAGAAAGATGACAAGAAAGAGGAAGAGGCAGCTGATAACAAGGAAGAAAAGAAGAAGGAAGAAGATGCAGAGAAGAAGGAAGAAAAGAAAGAAGAAGAAAAGAAGGGAGAAGAGAGCAAGGAAGAGAAATAATCCTCTTTTTAAAAATGTAGGTGATCATGGCTTCCGTCTTGCCAGCTCTTTTCACGATGATAGTTAGCGCCGATCTGTATTCAAAGGCGCCGAAATTTGCGTTTTGATCTCCAATACCTGCGCTCATAACTTTCTTTTGTCTCTCGAGGTATGAAGCTCGAGGACTTTACTTTTATCTCTCGAGGTATGAAGCTCGAGGACTTTACTTATGTCTCTCGAGGTATGAAGCTCGAGGACTTTACTTTTGTCTCTCGAGGTATGAAGCTCGAGGACTTTACTTTTATCTCTCGAGGTATGAAGCTCGAGGACGAGGGCGTTGAAGGCATGCCTCTAGCCTGCGCGAGTTGAGGAATGTCTCATGGAGATGCGGGGAAGTCATTTTTTTCTTTCTTATTAACAAGTCGTCGGAATGCAAGCTTGCCTCCAAACTTCAATAATTTATTGAATGTAGCGCATGAATTGCAGGCTACCGTAAATTCATGCTACGAAAATTTTCGAAATTCGTTTGGAGTGGAATATTCATCAACCAGTAAAAGGTTGGTCACTTCTTATTGCAGCTTCTGCCCGCTCCATAAATTCGAAATTAAAATAACATCTAATGATATTATTGGATTCATGTAATTCTGAGGCAGGTTTTTCTTCTGCATTACAATTACAGAGGGGAAATAACAGTTCTTCTTGAATTAATAATGGGTTAAATTTAGCTGTTTTTTTACAAGCAGTACAAGAATTTTCATCCTCAGAAATTAAATTCATTTTCGCTCGTGTACAGCATTTCCCTTCAGCAGACAGGCTAGCAGTCAAGTTATCAACTGCTAATAAATGGGTTGCTTACAAAAAAGATAATCATGAAAGGAGAACTGTTTTAGAGTGTGCGTTATTTTTATTGTACCGCGAGGGCATACTAGTTTCTTAAACGTAATATTTTCTAGTCAGGAATACCATTCAACAATTTTTAGACGATAATGGGAAAAGCTTTATGTTACAATGTTCGAGGAAGCTCGAAGAAGAGATTATCATATACCATGCGAAGTCAATTTCTGTAAATATCTTATAAAGCAGTGATATTAATCATGTTCCCTAAACGCAGCATTTCAGAACACGTACTGGTTCAGCGACCATTTTCATAGACAATGTCCATGGATGTGCTCAGGTTTTTTAGTCTCTTGTGCTCTCACCTTTAAGATTTTCTTTGTAATTCCAATGAAGTTTAAATTTATAAATCCTCCCTACCCAAACAAAAGAAAACTCAGAATTGACCGCCAACTTGAAGTTAAGTGAAAACATCCCGTTACCCTCGAAATGTAGTACGTAACATTACCATTTTAATTATCTTGCCAACTTTCTACTTCCCTCATCAGTATTCATAGCGAGACCTAATAGGGAATTGTCTATTTATCTACTTCTTTCTACGTAGAATTTTACACTTGAATGATTTGGATACGGATTTAGGTAGTGAAATATGAATCTTGTTCGCTGGCGCGTCTTTTGACCAAACTTTCTGCAAAGACGCCAAGCTTTACTGCTACTATGACGTGAACTTTTCGATTACACTACTCGGCTTTTCCTGCTCGATGATCCACTAAGGCTTATTGCTGAAACTTTCTCCTTGGGTATATTAAAGGTTAGAAAACTTAATGGTTTTCTGGCTACACTGTGAATTGTATTCGGATTCGGACTTTAATTTAGACTATGTGATCTGTTTCGGATGTCACACTGGTATTGCGAATTTTTTTTCCATCTGGCTGATCAGAAAACTTTGTTAATATTTCATTACTTGGAAATTCTTGCCTGTTTCAAGTTCAAGTTATAAAGTCACGCTTCAAGTTCCCATTTTTAATTTCGGGTTATTTAGTAACAACTTTTCTTAGGCGTTGCCTCCAAGCAAGCTCGTAGAAGACCTTAGACATCATGTACTTCAAACTAACGCTGCGTTGATATTAGTTTGGCAGATAATTATGTCCCCGAATTTTCGAAAAATTCACAATTTTCCTAATACCGGACGTTTAGTTGCAAAGAGAAGTTTTTGAACAGCTAATTTTTAATTCGAACAATCACATAAAATATATCTATCTGTTTCTACGATCTAACTTGAACAAAATTTGTCGTTACGCTATCTCAACTGTCAAAGTTTGTTAGTAAAATTCACATTTTTGGGAGAAAACATCACCGCTTTTGAATTGCATCTGTCATATGTTTTTTGTTCTCAGCAAAGAAGGAAGTCGGGAATAAGCTCCGTATTGTGAGTTCTGAAACACGAAGTCTCAATTTTTACTCGAGTCGATAATGTGCTTAAGTGATGCTCTAAAATCTTATTGTTTGACAACAGGATTGAGTGACCTTTCTTTAGCACACGGATACGCTAATGAGATTAGTCACTGCCACTGTACTTGAGGGTTCCCGCCACTTGCTTGTACATAGCGCCACTCCTTTAGAGCTCATGCAGAATTCGCCACCTCATTTGAATCGTTGCAATTTCTGTTCGGAAGCGCTTACTTGTAATTGTAGAGATTCTTTTATACTCTACGCTGTGTCATTTACTGTGGTGAAGCCATCGAAAAAATTCATTTGTCATGTAAACTTGATATATTTTTGTCTTATGTTTTGAAGTAATATGGGCATTTCTTTCGCATTCCATTTGAAAATTTATGACTGTTAATTGCGTCAATGTCACGATTCAGTTGATGAGAAGGGGTCATGGTAATCCTATTATGAATATTTGTATTAATAGTTAATTAACTTATTTATTGAGTCACTATGTGTCTATATTTACCTGAAAGTGTGCTATAATTATTAAATTAAAAAACTTAATATTTCAAAGTTCACAGTTATGATTCTCGGAATTTTTTGATGCACATTATACTAACTAGAGACTTTTCTCTAATCTTTGTGATGGAAGTGATTGCCAACCGAGCAGTGTAACCAGGAAGATTGAAGTCTATTTTGCGACTTGTTTTCGAATAACTTTCATACGAAGTGATGGTCTTTTCCGATATTGACTATTCTTTATCATCTTCATCATTTATGAATGAAAAAAGCGGTATCTTGAAAAGCAAAGTGCAAATCTCATGAAAGTGCTTCTCCATCAAAGATCATGCCGCGAATCGTTCCAACTTTTTAAAACTTTTACCATAAAATTCGTATGTTCATGTTTGCTTCAAAATTTCCCTTGTAAGATAATGTTCTCTCATTTTAAAGCTTTGTGTACATATGTAATATTAAGCAATAGACCCTATAAAATAATATAAAGATTAGTGTTGCTACTCAAGATGCCAGAGACAAATAAATGTGAAGGCGGCAATGGCAAGATAGTTGTCCCAGGGCGTTCATACCCTCGCTTTACTCTTGTGTTGTAGTGTTGCATATTGAGGCATTCCGTTGAAGGTAAATTGAATTTATTATAGTTGAAAATTTTTCTCAAATCCTCCTCCGCAAGAAAAATAAGGAACGAGTTATCCTTCTTTCTCTTTTGTGCCCCAAAAGCTGCATCAACGGTGAGTGCTGAGTTGATGCGAGTGAGTCTTCATTGCATCAAAATCTTTTTCCCGTTACTGAGTAATAGCGTTAATTTCCATATCGTGGAATTTTGGTTTACAAACTTTCGATCAAACAGCACAAATTGAGAGGACGACCCAGCGGCACTGCCATTTAGCTTGTTCATAGTTAGCAGGATTTTGTAGGCCTTCACGAATTGTTTGTTCGTAGGCTTAAGTCCTCAACCTTCTCTGTGTGAGTCTAGGTGAGCGTATCTTGTGTGTGCGAGTCGATATTCTACATCTTGCATCCCCTTTTTATTTCACTTGTAATTAAAATTATCACAAAATCTATACAATTGTCAAGTTTGATCTCATGTGGCAACACTTTTGTGGTATTCTGCAGTTTTGTAGTGCGAAATTATCAGAGAAATAATGTGCTTCTCATTGAGAACTTTAAAAAAAAATCCATCGAAATTTACTCGCTTCGCTCTGACAAAAGATACCAGAACAAATAATATGACCTTATAATTCGAATGTCAAGTCAATCATAATATGAAAGCAAAGAAAACTACAATTTGAATTAAAACAGCCATTCAGGATTATGCAAGATGATGAGGGCATCAGCACTACTGACATCTGCTTGGGATTAAAATTTGTCTGTGTAAGTTCAAGTCGCTTGTTCAATGACATATCGATGATCTTTGTAAAATATATCGCCTTGTGTTATAGTGTACTCCACATTCATGATACCTTTTTTAATTTGATCTTACCACTCAATTCGACTGTTCAAGGACAAGTAGACAGCCATACGCGCCAAAATGAGTCATTACTCCTTGGCAGAAACTCGGAAATTGTCGCGGTTTAATTTTTTGGAAAAAATAACCTATCCCATTTGAGCACGGGTTTGAATTTGATTATCAAACATCGAATCAACTTATCAACATCTTATCAAGCTTTGAATTTGATTGTCAAGTATCGGTGTTTAGATTACCCAGCAACACCAGTTTGTCTAATGCGTATAACGTTAATGTCTTGGAATGGGCTTGTTTAGACTACATGCATTTCTTCCCATCCTAGTCCATGCTAAAGTTTGACTTCTTTGATAAGTCATGTTGTCAGTGGATGTGAATGACGTGGGGGATTGTTCCAAACAATGTTCTAATTCTGTTCTGAAATTTTTTTCTATGGTTTTGAGAAACCCTTGAGAACTCAGTACTTGTTTCGTATTGGATCGCAATATGGACGAAAATGTGTCTAGTCATCAGCTTTATTAATTTATTTTACCATGGAAAAATTCATTTTGAAAGACGCTTGCTATGAAAAATAAAATCTAAATTTAAAATATATATATTCAAACCAATTATGATAATTACTTAACGCGCTTAAACATTCAACAGTGCACAACTGGTCCACCCTTGATTGCGCTTGCTGCCTCTCTAACCGATGCGACCATGCATATAATTAGGATTTTGCTTGCTTTTGTACCTGCTAACCGATGGGCAGCCAAAAAATTTGACCTCTTCCAAATGAGCGCACAAAACTGCATGGCGGAAGAGTGGATCGAAATGCACAACGCATGTAAACAAATTCATTCAACTTAACAAATACTCGCACTTGTGCACAAATTGGGCATTCGACTTTATGCGTGATTCTTCTCATATAGAAGTTCATATTGCACAAAACATGTTTTTTTTTCACTGGTTTATAATTGTACTACTTTTAAGCTTGTTAATTAAATAAATTCTCATAATCGTATTTTTAATCTTGATTTGTGGGTTTTATGTTAATAATGGATTTATGTACAAAGATGTTAAAGAAGTGGGAAGGTATAAGCTTATGAACTTGCATAATGAAAAACATATCTTTTACTTATTCTTGAACGAAGAGTGGTGTGATTAACAACTTTTTGAGCGCTCTAAATTCTGAACTAATTGCATATTGGTCTAATTCTCAATCTATAACTCAATCTAAAGTTTATTTTAAGCCATTTCGTGTAAAAATAACTTTGTGTTTGAATTTGCAAAATATCATTTAGTGAATAATATCAACAACGAAGGGATGGGATCATTGGAAAACAAATTTCGTGCGATAGCCTCGGGAATAAATTTGTTTCGATTTACCCCGCGCCGTGTGAAGTCTCCACACGGAACCTCGTCCCGCTCGGTGATTTGCTCAATTTATAACGACAAAAATTTAGTTGGATATTTGATATCAAAAAGTCGGTTTTCAGGAAAACTTGCTGTGTTAATTCAATTGACATGTTCTCTTAAAGTATCTCTGAAAACTCCCTGACAGAGCAAAAAAACTTCTGAGAGAATTTGTTTAAAAGTCTGCAGCTCCATTTGAGTTTCCTCGGTCCTTCCCACGCTACTGTTTTCTCTGTGCAAAAAGAAATTAAATTGATCCAGAGGAACGAACACATTCATTCGGCCAATTAAAATTGTTCTGTAGCAGTAAAATACAACTTTTTTTCATGGATATGAAGTAATTAAAAAATAAACGCTGCTCACTTAAACGATGTATTTAGCAAGAATTGCTTGTTAACCTTCAATTGATTTATAAACAAAAAAATTACTTATATTTATTTAAAAATCAAAAAATTTCAGGAATTGCATAAGATAACGCGAGCACGTCTCCCCACAGCTAGGAGCAGTCCTGTGAGCGGTGCCATCTGCCACTTACGAGGATTTTTTCAATTAGTGGAATCGTATTTATTGTGCGTGAGATTATCTTGTGGTGCTAAACATTTGTTCAACCTAACTTTAACGAATATAGAAGTTGTCTCCGTGCGTGTTTCCGTCTTCGTGCTTGAAACATTAGGTTGCGTGTGTGATTTATGACATTATGATTTAAATGTGCAGGTGTAAACTCAATGATTATTTAGTGATGTGAATGATCTATCAGCATATAATCTCGACTATTGTTAGTTTTCCCTAGCATCAACTTCTTGTGGATACCTGAATGTGTTCTTATAGTACCAAACTATCGATATTTTCAATTGTAAAAGTTCTTTCCTTTTAAAACTTGATTGAAGCGATGGATATGAAATAACACAATTATGAGAAATTGTTTTTCGAGTGGAATTTGTAGGAAAATCTGATAAGTAATTTTGTTTACTAACTTTGATTTTCTTGGAAGATGTATGCTTTATAACATTTTCTTCTGGTCATTATAGCGAAGGCACGACTTATGATCGCCACTATCAAGGGACCGATATTAAAACAGCAATTAACGACCCAATAGAGAATTATTAATACCCAATTAACGACCCAATTAATTAGAGAATTATGAACATTGGCCGCTGTCATGCTTTATTATTTTAATGTGTTTTCCTTGAAAAATTTTTTTGTTGGAATGTTATAGGAAAGGCTATCGTAGCTCGAATTGCTAATACAGAAAAAAATCACAATTTTCTATTCACCTGCTCGTTATCATACGTTGTCTTTGAAATATTTTCTGTCAGAAGCGTCAGGTTTTCGCTTGATCAAGTGTAACATTTCACGGACGAGTGGTTTATTATAATTATGGTGCCCTGTAATTTTCTTTGCATTGATTGGACATCTTGTGTTTTGTGTTAAATTTTGAACTTTGCAATAAATGTTCCAAATCTCGACAACTTCTCTCTCCTACGTGCATGACGGAGCCATGAATGGCGTCCTCAATTCATTTTATTTGTTTCACAAAAGTACCAATCATGTGAATTGTCCCGTTCCATTAACTCCATTGTTAATGTCAGTTCCATTAACTTGTTCATCGAAGAGTTACCGATAGTGAGAGCGCTGTCTGCTTCACTACTGAACAAATTACTCGAGTTTATCAGTTAAAATATTTCCCAAAAATGCTCATTAAAACGCCTGAGGCTGTTTTGAAAGAATTACGCTTCAACACAGAACTTTGCAGTAATTTAATAATACAATTATTGAGGAAAATTTGATTGAGCAAGTTTACCAGAACGGTCATGCATTCACCAGCTGAGAATATGGTTCCATAGTTACAAGGAGGCTAGTAGTTTTGATACTTTTGATTATAATCTTATTGTACTGACTAATACGTTGAGCTACAATTTGAATTGATTGTAAGACAGGTTTGTTAATCTGCGTATTTCTAATTGCCAGCCATCCACCCATCCCCCGCAATTTGCAACTTGTCTTCAGACCCAGCAGCTTGTTTCATTATTTCTCAAGCAGCTATATACTAAATTATTTTGTTCAATAAAACGCTACTTTACGGTTGGGATAGAGTGTGTGACATACAGCTGCATAACACTGACTCACTCATTTTAATTCAAATATTGTCATAATAAAGCCTTAATTTCTATACTTTTACTGATATCCGATAGTTTTTCTTCAGTGCGAACAACTGATGAGTTTATCGTTCACAGTGGCCGCTGTTCTTCAAACATCGTTTGGCGCTCAAATAAAGCTTCTTCGTTTTAAATCGATTCTTTTACTTAAACTTGTACAGAAATTGTATACACTCGAAATATTTGATTGAGGTAAAATGCACGCTTCATTGCAGTGAGTCAAATTAGAGCAACAACTTTTGATAATAATTCCTATTATTACATACAATTAGGTTCAGAAAAATCGACTAGAAGAAAACCGACATTTCTTGTAAAAATTTGCATTGTATTTTCCTTCTCCATTGATGATAATGTTAAAAAAGAAATTAAAACAATAAATCAATAGACTATGATGTATTGAAAGTCAAATAGATGGAGCATTAAAAACTTTTCATTGCAAAGTAGGCAATGAATGTAACATTCTGATTTATTATTTTGAATCCTGGGATACCTTCTTAGGTTATCAAATTAAATTTGCATACTATACGTCACTGGAAATGTATAGCTATGGATGGTCATCGTAAGCGTAGATCTCGAATAAAAGATGACATCGTTTAGTTGACGAGTTTATTTCGACTGGAAGTATTAAATGACACGGAAATGATGTTTTCTAAACTGAGTCCATTGCCATTTTCAATACAGAGTCAATATTGTCCGTTTTTCTGGAGTTGCTCCTTGAAAGAACAAACACACAATTTAGGCAAACTCATTATCATATGTACGCACACCACGAATGAAATCGCAGGCTTAGAGCTGCCAGAAATTTCAAGTGAGAATGTTCGTTTCGAAATCAAAAATATCTTTCATGTGGGAACTTTGGTCGGAGTAGGAAAATGCACACACAAGTGACACCCCGCAAAAGGACAACAAATGTCTAAGTTGGTGACGTTGCAGTCTTGGGTGAGGGTACACTGCTTGTATCCAGGGCAGCCAATATTGATAGGCAACGCGTCTGGGCACCTGAGATGCATTAAGTGGTGTCATTTATATATTAATCGTATTTCACCGCCTTACCTTTGATATTGCATATATCGCTATTCTACTTTTATTTAAATAGCACACTCTAATGGCATGAAATGAATTGCTTGGATCCAATTTTCATGGTTGTACATAGAAATTGTGGGCCTAGCATATAATGTTGTGAATAGTCAAATGTGCGAGAGAAATATGCATCTATCAAGTAGAACATGTTTTTAAAAATTATTATATAGCACGCTACAGAATCGGAAAGTCAAATGTTCCGCATATAACACTAATAATTGTGCATGGATAAATTACAGATGATTCAATTACTTAGAAGATAACTTAAAAACACACGAAAAAGTTCAAATTTAAATATCGTTTCACTGGATTAGAAGAAGGATTTCTGCGACTTTGTTTGGGGGCATCTTATACATAGCATCGCAGCACAGACTTGAAGCAATATTGATGCAATCATGATAAAGAGTACGAACGTATCTCACCTTACGAAGCATATCTAGTAAAAAATTATGCCCGGATTTTATTCCCATCCAGTTGTTTTTCATATGATACACGTATCTAAACAGGTGACTATTTCACCCAATATTTACCAGTATTTCACACTCATCCCAAACTGTGACACGCGCACCCCATCCCGTGCAGCAAGAATCTCACCCAAATATTGCATGCTTGCATTCATCTCACCAAGTGACATTGGTATCTAGCTCTAATGCCGCCCTCGTCTTGTCCGGTAACGCACGTATAAACCAAACCCAGTGACGCATGAACAGAACTTTGATCTACTCACATCACCAAAGAACTCGAGTTTTTCAATTCATCCATTGACTGATGCTTCTTACAAGGTGATCCACGCATCTCGCCAATTACACATTATCTCACCTAAAGACATGCATATCACCCAGTAACGCACATGTCTCACCTCGTGACGCAGCGCTTGCCGTCACCGCCGGGACAACCAGAAACCGAGCAGCACTGGTCGATGATACCGCAGTCCAGGTCGGTGGTGCACGCCGTGTTGCCGCAGTTGCTGATGTACGAGGCTGGAGCCGCGCATCTGGTCAAGAAGGAATGTTCAGATGAACAGGCATCAGCTCTTTGATCGATGATGAGTAATTATTAATGTTCAATTTTTAACTCTTTTCAATTGCTGGTTGTTAACCATTTAGAAGTCACCTCAATAAATTTATTGTACTTATCTTAAGTTGATTTTTTGAGGAGGCAGAATATGACGGGATTAATTTAATAGTTTTTGGGAAATATTTTTGAAATAAATTAATTTTTAATGACGATAAAAATAAGATTGTCTTAACAACGATACCGTAGGTGTAGGGACTTTCTGTGCCAGCTGCACGTGAATTTTTTGTCATCGACTATAATGTTCAGTATTAGGTTAGAAAGAAAAATGCATATTCTCACTGCACTGCTGTCGTCAGTGTTTTCAGAGGCACAGGAAATAACGTGAAGCATCCACTTGCTGGCGTTAGAGCTGCCACCATCGCCTGGAGAGTGAACAAAAAATAAATGGTTTAGAAACCAATATGGTTATGCGGTTGAGGTGCTGCTCAATAATGAAAACATGTCGTGACTTGATATCTATTTATTGACAACTTCAAAATGGCTCACTAGTCAAATTAATAGAAGACATTGTTAAAAGGCGGGCGGATCCACAAACTTTGATTAAAAAGCGACGTTTAGCAAAATAAAGAGTTTACGTAGGAAAGTATGAAATTTTTCTGAACGCTCCAGTCTTATGGTAGTATGGACGATACGTTGTGATATGGACGATTATATTTTGAAATAGTTCGATGTTTAGTATTCATTGCTTTCGTTTCCCGAAAATAAATGTCTTCGGTGCTGAAAAAAAATATTTCAAGTAAGATTAAATATTTAGATAACATGGTACTTAAAGAAGTAATACAAATTCACTGCACGAAAATTTGTATCAATCTTGTTCTGTCGCCGCTAAGCAAAAGTTTCATCATACGAGTACATTTCCAGATAATACGATGAGACTCATGACTTGCTTTGTGATGAGCTGAACTACAAAAATGCACCTTCAATTATCGAAATTATTAATGTGTTCGAAATAATTCTTTAGAACTGAACAAATCTACGTTGAAAGGAAATCATAAATATCATAATAAATGTTACGTCAAATAGAGACCAAATTAATTGTCTATCATCATAATTAAAATCAAGAAATTTGGGAACACTTATTTCATTGCCACGTTATAACTTATGACAAATAAGGTGCATTAAAAAATCGTTTAGTATTAATATCATTTTCAATTTTTTTAATCAATTCATTCATTCTAAAATTTTTGAGATTGAAGAATAAAAATGTTCTACGGAAAGTGACAGAGGAGAATATATTATGAGCAGATTGAATAGATGCCAGCAAATTACCAGAAGTTCACAAGTTATTCCAAATTAAATTTAGTTTTAAAATGTTAGGAATGATATTATATTATAATTATATTAAGTTCGCATGACTTCAGCCAACAGAATGTCAAGTTGTTTGACGTACACATGCAGTTTCTACAAGAGGTGAGGTCACCACTGCTTTCTACTTCATGCCATATGTTTATCATATTTTGTACATTTCGAAAAATTTATGATAGGAGCAAAGAAAATATAAAATTCGTTGACTTGCGTAATGATTGAGGGAAGGTTTCGGTGTGAAATAATTGACTTCTTATGATAATTATAGAGACTTCTATAATGATTTACCGTTGCAATAAGGAAGACTGAACCACGGCAGGACATTTTTCCTCAAGGGAGAGAAGGATTTGATGAAGAATCGGCTTCAATTCTTGGCTATCGATGATGCTGCAATTTCGTTCCTGCAATCCAATGATATATCAGTATGGATGTCTTAGCTTTACAATATGAAATTTTATGGATGAAATTCCGAAATAACGTCAATAAAAAGCTCATCAACAGCGCACTAACATTTGGATTTGTTATGATAATATCCCAAATATTTGATGTTGCAATGTTTGTGTGCGAGAATTGGAAAACACAATAATAATCAACTGAAAAAACTACAGTGATTAAACCAACGAACTGCTTCTGCACAGAAAAACAGCGGAATGATATCTTAGCTACATTTCAGAACTCATTTTTATATGATCTTATCAGACCCATTGATGTTGGACATGCATTTTGAATTTCCATGATGACGCATGGCTACCAGTCGGAAAATATAGTTTCCACAAACGAGTACACTTTAAAAAAGGTAATAATATAGCGGCTGCAAGAATATATGATGCAGATTTGTTCATTTCCGAGATGCAATTGAGGCAACAGCTTCAACTGAATGAGGCGAGATGCACATGCTTCACTACGAGGATTCGGAGCTTTCAAATCAAATTGCCTTGTCAACTTAGAGGAACTCAAATCAAATTAGAGGAACTTGTCGGAGAACTCGATCAGCCACGCGGAGGGCCTTGCAAGTTATTCTCTTGAGGCAACGAGTCATCAAAAACGCGAGTAGTTATTTTGTTCGAATTTTGATATTATGCTGAAGCATTTATTTTCATCTACTTTAAAACGTACGAAGTATTTAAATCTACCTCTAACTCCCCGAAAAATGGAACGGTTATTTTATGAGCCTAAAACGGTTCTAAAATCGTTAAGGCACTCAAAAATTTTCACTTTTTTTGGAACAAATGTGGATAATGATAAAAATGTGGATGCGAATTAGAGTAAATAAATGTAAAATGAACTTAATATGTAATATATTCACAGGTTAACCCCAGCCCTGACCGGAACTGATAATGCTGTGATTTGTTATTGCCTCTATTGCGAGTTGGATATTTATCGAGCAGGGCACAATAAAATTAAAAAATATAGAACAAAACTCCAAAAATTTAATTTCAAGCTCTTAATCTACTCAAAACCTCATATCAATCTCATTTTTCAATATGAAAGTCAGGTTAATATTCCGATTCGAATTAAAATTTTACGTTAAGAATCCGCAGATAATCTGATTGTAATGTGTACAATCAATTCAATAACACTGATGCCTCATGAAAACAAAATTTCAGATCAAATAGTTCCAATTCGCATTCGTTTCAGATACAATTCCAAAAGTTCCAATTCGCAATACACACTGAACTATATTTCAATTGGTGTAAAAACTTGTTCAACAAATACCATAATTTGTACATAGTCCGTGAGAACAACATCTAGCACCTCACCTGCCCCTATGACGGCACCCACTTCTAGATTTATTTTCAGAAAACTTCCACAAAATCCTGAACAAAGACGTGAGAGTTTAACACACTTGCTGTGGCTTCCACTGCTCGGCGCCGAATGACTGACAAACTTCAGTCAACTGCGCTGCCGACTCGGCATGTGCGAGGCGAGGACAAGCAAGTGCGCTACATGCAAATCAGAAATTGGGTTTCGAACATCATACTTCATGTAAGCCGTCTATATATTTACATTAAAATTTTTGGCATCAATGTTCGTCAGTATATGGGCATTTTAAATAAAGATATTGAAGAAAACTTACTAATCAATTCTGTTCATTTTCAGGTTGGATACAGCTTCAAAAATAATAGGAATGTTTATATACGTGAATAAGTAGTGAGACTGTGAAGAAACCAAATTTAAGCTGACGATAATAAATTAGATACACGATCCTTATACGAGGATCACTTTTGTGATCCTTGCCATTTACACATGTCTGTTATATAAAGCTTCCACTAAATTTACATGCGTAAAAACGTTTCATTACTGAAATCTTTTTACCCGTAAGCATATATCAATAATTACTGGTCCATAACGATGGAACCACATTTTCATACTATTTTTCTGTACCTGATTTGTTTATGTGCCTTCGTAGGTAAGAAAGGCGATGTAGCGGAAGAAATAAGCAGCAATTACAGGATGATTCACGGGAACTCCCGGAATTGAAAACTCGATAAAAAAGACCTAGCAAAGATATCATTACATCATAAATGTCATTGAAAAGAAATTTCCTCAATTTTTGTATCACTTAGTTTTAAGATGACATCGGGCATATGACGGCCCTCATTGTCAATGCATTCAGTTGGTCGATTTTTGAAGTTCCGTTCAATTCGCTGAAGCATATCTATTGACGGGTACGTACGTTGACGATGGCTTGATGTATGTTGTTCTTCAAATTAGGTCATTGTCAAATCCTTGGACAGTCCTTGTAAACAATTGATTTAAGATAAACCCATATAATAACTCCAATAAAGCATGTTATGCTTGTTTACGCTGCCCTCAAGAAACGCTTAACATGCATTTCGGCGAGCAATAAAATCGTTCTTGTGCCATAGACAATTTGCAGGGATTAAACTGCTGTTCTTTGTGGAGTATTCGTACCACACTGCACAGAATAGCAGCGTGTTTGGAACGGTTTGGATCGGTTTGGATCGGTTTGGAGAAAGGCAAAAACGCCTCTCTAATTCTCTTTACGCTTTCGGGTGTCGTGGCAGTCCGCTGACTTCTACACCTTCTTGCATTCACACTTCCACTCGCCCTAAATGTGTCCACCCAAGTAACAATCGATTTCCG
>NW_025932864.1:0-1815 GCF_000764305.2 Hyalella azteca
CACCTAAAACACCTTGGACCCAATGCAATATCATACCTTACCAAAATATACAACATAGCAATAAACAAAAACATCATCCCACACCCTTGGAAACTAGCCAAGATCATACCCATACCCAAACCCAACAAAGACACATCCATAGGCTCTTCCTACAGACCAATATCACTCTGTTGGGGACTAATCAATAAATAAGCATTCTCTGACCCCAAACACTAGGCCAATGATCGACAATATGAATTTTTCGACATTTTTCTTATAAGGATGAATAAAAATGATAAACAAAGAACTATAATAATAAATGAACGATAAATACAAGAAACAAAACTATAAACCGTGTGTCTATCTAGCCCTTCACTTTCAACTTTTAAGAATCCTAGGTTCGGAGCCCCGCTGGAAAAGCACGAATAAAGACAAATTAAATACTTGAATTAAAGGAACTCTTAACAAATGAATATTACACACATGAATAAAAAACTAATATAAATAATAATATTAAATATCACCAGAAAGGCCACCACTATCTCAAAACGGAAGATTAACACACGATAAACAATGCAAGTACTAACCTCTGAGGTGGATCAAATAACAATGACAAGATACATAGCGGGTCTACAAGAGGTCACGTAATAGTTGACTCAAAAAAAAGACAAATACGTGACCTAACTATCTATGAAATTATAATATTTAAAGGCGTTCCCTAACAACTCCTCAGTCCCATCTCTAAAACATTAGAAAAATCATACTCAACATCATTCAGCCTCTCATTCCACAAATAGCTCACCAACACGGTTAAAGGGAAATCACTCCACAGTCACAGCCCTACACTCACTTACCCAACATATTACTCGCTGATTCAATCAGAAACAACCACCTTCACGAACCATTATAATAGCACTAGACATGTCCAAAGCTTTCGACACAGTAAACCTACACAAGTTAATAGACAAACTCGCAAAGATTCAAATTCCACCAACATTAACGAAATACATATCCAATTACATAAAAGGAAGAAAAGTCTACACACTTTTCAATAACACCACTTTCAAACAGCAGAATTTCAAAACAGGCGTCCCAAAAGGGGGCGTCCTTTCACCCACTCTTTTCAACATATACACCTCAAACCTCCCCACTCCGCCCACAGACGTGCACATGATTACCTATGCAGACGACATTACCATTTTCTCATCACACCACAATTACAATATTGCAGATACACGACTGGACTATCAGAAACAACCTCCAACTAAACGCATCCAAAAGTACAGCCACTCTTTTCACACCTGACCCTGCTGAAAACAGGAAAATGCTAAACCTTACCATAGACAATACCGCAATTCCCACCATCACACACCCAAAAATACAAGGAATCACATTCGACCCAAAACTAAACTTCAAAACCCACATCCGTAACACACACGACAAAGCAACTAAAACAATAAAAATTCTGAAATCTCTCACATCAACAAACTGGGGAAAACAAAAAGAAGTCATACTCACCACCTACAAAACTATAACACAACCTATAATAGAATACGGCAGCACCATCTGGTCCCCCAGCCTAGCACAAACTCACACAAATAAACTACAAACAATCCAAAACACAGCACGCCGCATTGCATCAGGTTGTACAGCTGATACTAACCAAAGCCACCTACACACAGAAACAAAAACGCTTCCAATAGACCAGCACCTCGGACACCATGCATCCCAACTCAGACTAAAAGCTCAAGCACCGACCCACCCACTTCACACTCATACTCAACCTTACAACCCACCCAGACTTATGAAACAAACAGTTTTCACAAACAGAAACTA
>NW_025932865.1:0-325 GCF_000764305.2 Hyalella azteca
TTGCTTTGAATTCAACTGCTACAATGTTTCGTCTTTTATTTATGCGCACATCCATAGTGGCAAACCACAGCTTTTTTAGAATCAGTTCATTTTTAATTCCCTTGTTTACCCAAGATTTAAATCCATTTCTTATGTATGATACTGCTGGTATCCAGGATACTTTACTGGTCTACTTATAAGACTCACAAATGAACTTGAGGGAGATTCTAAAAAACTCTCTGCTTTGCCACTATGCGCACATCTTTGATTGAGGATTCTTGAATTATTTTGTTTAATTCTGCAGCAACTGAAATTGGATTTAAAGAAATTTTGCTCATGTCCAGAG
>NW_025932866.1:0-499 GCF_000764305.2 Hyalella azteca
CTGAAGAAGGCGGCGATTTCGCTCATTTTCGCAGAATTTCTAGAGACGCCGCATGCGCCAGCAAGCCTCTTGATCTTTGCAAATCCGTTCTCTTATATAATGCCGGCGTTCTCTAATAACGCCAGAGTTCTCTTATAAAATGCTGCCGTCCTCATATATATAACGCCGGCGTTCTCTTATATAATACCGGCGTTCTCTAATAACGCTAGGGTTCTCTTATAACATGCAACCGTCCTCATAAATAACGCCGGCGTTCTCTTATATAATACCGGCGTTCTCTAATAACGCCAGAGTTCTCTTATAAAATGCTGCCGTCCTCATATATATAACGACGGCGTTCTCTTAAATAATGCCGGCGTTCTCTAATAACGCTAGGGTTCTCTTATAACATGCAACCGTCCTCATATATAACGCCGGCGTTCTCTTATATAATACCGGCGTTCTCTAATAACGCCAGAGTTCTCTTATAAATTGCTGCCGTGATCATATATATCGCCGG
>NW_025932867.1:0-476 GCF_000764305.2 Hyalella azteca
AGCACTAGAATCTCTAGGGCGTTTTCAAGCGTTAAGAACTGCACCTCCGGGCGTGATTTTGTGCCTGTATGTGACTGCGGTAGATTATTTCGCCCCTATCGAAAATTATTCCAGGATTGTGGCCCATCGACCCTATATTAATTCAGCGGCAATAACAGCGAAAACACTCCCATTAATTAATTTTTTTAATGAAATCTAATCTTGACTGAATAAATATGAATATAGAGCATTTTCCAGGCTTGTGTGTCATTTGAAGGCTGTGTAAATTTTCGCTGTTTATTCTTCCTTTCTTTGTTTTCACTCAATCTGCAATTGAATGAAAAAGGGATAAGTTCATTTTTTTTAATTCTGTACACGCAACTTTTGCGGGCTAATAATTTGCTAAATGAGCACAAATTAGTATCTGTCCTGCCATATATATTACGGTAATATTCTAATATATTGTTGAAGTTATATAATTCGTTTTAACTTTCTTC
>NW_025932868.1:0-491 GCF_000764305.2 Hyalella azteca
GGATGACATCCAGCGGTGATCCAGCGCGTCCAGGGATGACATCCAGCGGTGATCCAGCGCGTCGAGGGATGACATCCAGCAGTGATCCAGCCACATTTATGCACAGTTTATACTGTGTAAAGTTGGTATACTGGGGCATTTTATTATTTACTTGTGACATGACAGCGTTTGTTACCAATCGTTTCGTTGTTTTTAAAGCGACATTAAAATAACGTCAGCGCAAGTCATTAATTCGAATTTTTTGCTAAAATTGTCTTTTTTAGATACCAGAATTTTACTGACACTTTATGATTACCTAAGTATTGAGAATACCTAAAACTTGAATGATATTCTGCAAAGACAAAAAATTTTAAATTAAGCTAAAGGAAATTTTTGCAAGCACTCCTCCCTCACTCCCCCACTCCCCAAAGAGAAGGCACTCCCCCTCAAAGGTCCCACTCAGGCCCTGCTGCTCACAATTTGGACACCCAATTAAATATCCCAAACCCTAC
>NW_025932869.1:0-1749 GCF_000764305.2 Hyalella azteca
CTACCTGTCCCAGCACCGGGTCATGATCCTTTACTTCCGCAGGAGGCGGCCATCTTGGGGTACTACCTGTCCCAGCACCGCGTCATGATCCTGTACGAGAACGAGAGCGTGAACCGCAAGTTGTGTGCCAAGGAGAGCTTTCCCGGGGACCTGTGCGGTGAGAAATTTTGTGCACACATCAATCAGAAAAATGCATGGGACAAAGTCCTAATAGCGATGCACTTTAGTCCCTGTGTGGGTCCGTCTGATCCAGTTTTAGTCCCATTGTGAGTCATCGTGACCAAGTTTTAATCGCCTCTTGGGTCATCATAACTCGATAAAAGGGCGTATCAGTCCCTCATGCAGAAAATGTTACTATTTGGACAATATGATCCAATCATTTCCTGACTGATACGATTGTAGTGAACTAAGTATTAGCATTTCAGATATTTGGGTTGACTCCTCAACTACTTACAAATTCGAATTAAAATGTTCATCAACTAAATTCAGCGATAAAAGATTCTTATTAGAAATTCTAAATTGAGTGATAGTAGAAACTGAAGCAAGTCTTGCTCTTTTTTGTTTTAAATTTTGTCATTTGCGACATAATACTAAATAATACTAAGGATTTATTATTTTTCAAAATATTTCGATATAGTTCGATAGTAAATATATAGTTGTTGTCACAGGTATGTAGCACATATTGACAAGGATGTAGCCACTTTTTGACAAGGATGTTGCCACATTTTGACAACGAGTAGCTACTTTTTGACATGGATGTAGCCACCTTTTGACAAGGATGTAGGAACTTTTTGACAAGGATGTAGCCACCTTTTGACAAGGATATAGGAAATTTTTGACGAGGATGCAGCTACTTTTTGACAAGGATGTAGCCACCTTTTGACAAGGATGTAGCCACTTGTTGACAAGAATGTAGCAACTTTTTGACAAGGATGGTTGACAAGGATGTAGCCACCTTTTGACAAGGATATAGGAAATTTTTGACGAGGATGCAGCTACTTTTTGACAAGGATGTAGCCACCTTTTGACAAGGATGTAGCCACTTGTTGACAAGAATGTAGCAACTTTTTGACAAGGATGGAGCCACTTTTTGACAAGGATGTAACCACTTTTTAGAAAGACGAAACCACTTCTTGAAAAAATGAAACCACTTTTTGAAAAAATTTAGCCGCTTTTAGAAGGATGTAGCTACTTTTTAAATAAATATAGCCACTTTTTAAAAGGATGTAGGCACTTTTTGACTAGGATGGAGCCATCTTCAGACAAGAGTGTAGCACCTTTTCGACATGGATTGAGTCACTGTTCGACAATCGACAAATATGTAGCCATCTTATAATAAGGTTGTTACCCATCAGCCAAATATGTATGTATATCTTACATGCAAACCTAATTTCTTATTTGATCTTCGCCCCCCCTCCCCTTGCCTCCCTGTTAACCTCCCTGCATCAACCTGGGTCCCCACAGGAGAGTTCAACAATGAAAGAGAAGTTCTCCTGTGAGTAAATTTATTTATATCAAATAATGTGTAACATTAAAATGATGATATGATATATGTCTCCTCATATTTTGAGTTCCAAACTTATACCAGTTGATTCTGTTTAGGGAATTTTTGACTTGTTTTGTAAAAATTTTGTTTGTTTACGCCTGTAATGTCGACTTACACTAAGAAAAAATGAGAAACTTTGTCAAGATATCGATGCACTTCTTGCTCCTGTGTGGGGCATCCTGACCCACCTTTGCTCGGTAAAA
>NW_025932870.1:0-4373 GCF_000764305.2 Hyalella azteca
GAGCGATAGAAGGAATGGCAGATAACGAGATCAGATTTGAAATTTAGTGTTCTAGCCTGCACTGAATATTTTAAAGGGAATTGAGCTTCTCAGAGTATATGATTAATTCGGAGAATAATATTAAGCTGAACTCTTTGTATAATATTCTCTGTACAAATTATTATATCTTCAGGCTGGAGAATGGATTGTTCAGCCTACCGATCAATTCATAGTTACAATTTTACTGTGCTTAAATATCGGGACGTAATGAAACATCTTTAAATTAGTATCATATATTGGTATATATTGATTAATTAATATGATCCTAATTCATATCATGATAAATTAGGATCTTATATTATATATATATTCGTTGAAATAAGGCAGACGCAAAAACTTTTATTAAAAACCTTATTTATTATATTAATTATCTTGGAGAGAATGCTTCAAGCGAAAGTCAATTAATTATCATGGGTATGAATAATAATTTATAAGTCTTCAATTTTTAATGTAGAAGTAAAATAAATTGTGTGCACAACGTAGAGCAAGTTGAAGCTGATGCAGAGAGCATTATTAGCTTTTTGCAGAGGCTCATTTAAAGAAGGGAGCTGATCAAACTAAGATTTCAAGTAAATCAATACAGCCAGGATGCATAACAGGTAATTAAACTTTAGGATTAGATTTCATAGATGGCCAGCAACTTGCATGCACGGCACAGTTTCACGCATCATTGCTAATCAAAATTAAAACCATCCTGAAGCATACCTACTGAAACAGCAGGTAATGTGGCGTCCATCTAATTGATTTCCTTTTAAATACGTTCAGAAATCAGATTTCTCCTACACCAACTCAGGTTTGTTTTACATGCGCTTATTTTTTATTTTACCTGAATTTTGTCATCGAATTTAATTTTAACTAAGCCACATAATTTCGGTATAAATATTAGTCATTATTCCCAAATTTTATCTGTATGCCAATTGTTGCAGAGTTCTTAGTAAGCTATGGGTCAGAGATCTCAGAGAGTTCACAGCAACGCAAGTCTAGGCATTCAAGACGCCCTTTCATTCATGGTTCATGCATGTAACGTTTAATAGAATATTGCTATAGTTCAAATTGATCCTCACAAACAACGCTAGCTTCATTGATAGTTATTTAAATTTAAATAGCATCTCTTATTTCACAATAACCGTATATGTATATGTACATTGATGGTGAATCTCATTAACAGCTCCTTAGTTTTATAAAATTGACGACAGTTAATGTACCATGCAGACGACGAAATTTCAACTCAAAGTCAAGTCATAGTAATTATGTTGATATAAAATAATAACTGGGATTTTGAACCTAGAAAGTATTGAATCGTATCAACCCAACCAATCACATTACAAGATTGTTGAGTCTATCATTGACAAACTTGTTATCCAATAATGATTTCTTGAAGTGGACACCTGCCTAATGAATCCGCTCCAAAAGATTTTCAAAACAAACAATTTCATAAGTTGCTGCAAAACCATTGGAAATTACAATAACGTTATTCTAACGTAATTTTAATTTCCAACGATCTTTTTACATAATTAGTGCCTGTTTTCCATCTCTAATGTAGTTAGCGCTTATAAAGTAATATTTCTCTGCAGATGGAGACTATATTCATGTTCAGTTATACCACTAAATCCTATAACAGGACACCACTAAATCCTGTAACTTTTATAGCACGAAGTTCCACGTGTATAACAGATCACGTGTATAGCACAGAACCTTGCAACGCTAGTGAATGTTGTCGACATGCCAAGGTATTTTTAAAAAGATCTTACTCGAGTAAATGGAAGGAAAAAAGTTCTAGCCAAGATTTATCCATAACACAAATCCTGACCATACAAGCTAGTGAATTGAACTCTATTATAAAAATTGCATCAATCCCATAAATGGAACTGGATATGCAAATAAAAGAATGTAACATATTTCATTGAACATCAGGAATTGATGAGCAAAAAAGCAAAATATATTACCATTTACAAGCAACAAATGTTATGAATTTATATTAGTATCTAAGTTATTCTTTGCTACAATTGTGACAGGTTCAAGAATTTTCAGGCAGTAAAGACATGAAGGCGCCGCCATCGCAACTAGCCTCTCTTCAGGGCCAACGATTATGTATGAACCTTTAAACTTTGAGATAATTTTGGAGAAGAAAAAATAACCAGTGCTCTCTTTGGAAATATATTGATCAACAATAGAACTTGTGTCCCGCAAATCAAACTTCTCTGCTCATCTAGAGTGTAATAAATATGCGGTTCTATATGGTGTAAATATTTTAAACGAAATGGTGTAACTAAAATGTTAATTTAGTGTGCATGGCAAGAAAGTAGTGTGCCTCACACGGTAATGGAGTGGCACTGAGTCGCAAGGCAGTAAATTGGAGCCAATGGACTGCAATGTTCAACCATAAATTATGTCTATCTCTCCAGATTTTATCTTACTAACTTGCACTTGTGCTGCTGCAGATGAGCTCAGCTAGAAATGTCCGGCAGTCTTTTCGATGCAGCCCTAGGCAGCAGAGGCAGTGTTGTGCGCGGCAGTGCTTAACGTTACGACTTAGGATTGTTTTCTAGTAACCTTACGAGGACAAGTTCACATGATAGATTGTCAAATTCCTCTTGAGTCGCTTTGAGAGCTCTCACGTGTTATCTTTGAAGAATAATTTTTATAGAGCTTCTGATAAAATATTGGCTAATTCTACTTTTGACAATACTTTTTTGTACTTTTTTAGTTTGCCAATATTTGCGTTCTGTCATATCGCTTCATTTTTGAGTTCGATACACTCAATTAATTTCGCAGGCGCTAAATAAATTAGCTATTAATCAGAAATCTGAATGCGCCATTCTGTCCAAATAGTTTCATTTTCTGCGTGTAGCTCTGATGCGTCCTATTGCCAGGCAAATCTGGATCATGCAGGATTGCCCACACAATTAGAAGCAGTGCATCGCCTTTAGGACAGTCTACATTTTCATAGTGTTGAATTGAGGGTCACTGCGTGTTGACATAAATTCCTTATGTATGCCTATGACACTCGTATTTTGATACTATAAATTTATGTAGGGCCACTGCTTTTCAGACTTTAGCTGCAAAAGTTAGGCTGTGCTTCAATATATCTCTATTTTCAGTGCCGTTCTTTATTATTTGCGTACTCGAAAACGCCACACTTGATTGGAGATACGAGAAACTCGAAAAGAAGTTAATTTAATTAAATTTTTCTGTCGTACTGTTGCAATCAATAATCCTTTAGTTTTCGTTGATCGTTCCAGATGTACAAACAAACACTAAAAGCAAATTTTATTTTTTCCCTTTGCGGGACTAACAAATAGGACAAATCACAAAACTATCTGTCGGATATTATTGTAGCGGGACGACTAGCTACATTCAAACATCAGAGGTATCTGCCCGCGGGCCCTAACACACGAGGCTGAAGAATAACAACATTCGAAGTTAGTTAAGGGACACGTTATGAATTTACATAAACATTTGAGTACGAGAGGCTCACACGGTGGTAATAGAATGGGAATGCAATTACAGAAGCGAGAATACTCACAAAAAGTCAATGGCAAGTGTTCAAAGTTGAGCCAAGCTACAGACTAACGATCCACACCTCCTACGAAAGATTCGTTCTTATACTTTTCATCTTCAGTCATAGTCGTAGTATTGCGGCGACTTAAAACAAACAGAGCTGCCAAAAAATGGCCCACTACATTATTTTCGGCGGTACTTGTTTCAATAACGCTGATTTATTTCGTTCTAATATTCAACATCAACTGGCCCAAAGCTCCTGGATGGATAGAACATTCAACTTCAGTCAAGAATCTAAAAGATAGGTAAATAGGCCAAGAAAATCGCATGTTTGAAATTTCTTATCACCAAGGACTGACCAAGGCCGGAGTCCAAAGTCAGTTATTAGGGGCTCCGTCAATGGAAAAGTTTGACCACGAAGAGTTTGACTCTTCGTGGTCAAACTCTTAAATTGACGAAGCCTCTAATAACTGACTTTGGACTCCGGCCTTGGTCAGTCCTTGGTGATAAGAAATTTCAAACATGCGATTTTCTTGGCCTATTTCCGTATCTTTTGAATTCATGACTGCAATTGAATGTTCTATTCACCCAAGAGCTTTTGGCCAGTTATTGCTGAATATTAGAACGAAATATCAATCAGCGCTATAGAGACAAATACTGTCAGTAGTATAGAGACCGAGCCAACCACAACACTTTCCATAAACAGCTTAAATCATAGGTTACCACAACCATTTACCCCAAATCTTACCCAACAAAATTAACCAATTACCTCTGATCCTTCAATATTATTATGATCAATTACCCCGAATTTGTATAAACAGCTTAACAGGGTA
>NW_025932871.1:0-658 GCF_000764305.2 Hyalella azteca
GTACGTCAATTTAGTTGGTGCAATAATAAAACAATTTAATTCTTTATGTAAAGAAACGAAGCCCTGCATGTGGTAACATGCTCACAGATCACAATATGTTAGAAATTTGCAGGATAGGAACAAGTATTCTGTTCAATTACAGAAATGATGGGAGTTTAAACGAGTGGTGTTCACATTGAATAAAGCGAGAATAACTGAATACAATTTATTCACTAACCAATGAACCTATAAGTTGATTCTCGCGGTAGTCGAGGATAACGGTATAGCTGCTAACGCACGCGTCTCCCGCGCTTCGTTTAACACGCCCGATATCAACCGAATCATAATTAAAGGCCTGAGTAATCATAATGACAAAACTATTTATTGTAGTAAATATTTATTCAGCATTAGTTTTTAGCGTTCAGCGTTTTCACAAAATTCTTCAGGACTTTAGGACTTTAGAAAAATATTTACATTGAACTCCTACTGCAATCGATAAGTATTATTCTTATTTGCCACATTTTAATTTAAAGCATAAGGATGGTTAATACTTATGACTGTTGTTTCTCAACGCGATTTTTCGACATTGATATACGTTTAAATGATTTGATAACCCCATATCATATATGCACGATGATAAATGTAACGAAAATGTATGTATAATGCGTAAATTATCTTC
>NW_025932872.1:0-636 GCF_000764305.2 Hyalella azteca
CGCGTGCAGTTAATAGCTGAATTGAAAATTGGGCTGTCCAGATCTTAATCTGGCCGTGCAGAGAGGCAATGCAGCTAGCATCCTAACAGCAGTCAGAGAAAAGTTCGACGTGGGCCCGCTCCTCGCTCGCGTCAAGGCTCAGTGACCCTCGGAGTCGGTGTAGGCCACCATGCATCAGAGGCGTTAAGGTCGGGGCCCTGATCATTGACATGAAATCATTCCCTGTTTTTAATTAATAAAATCAATTCTTTTTTTTTGTTGGAATGGTGAGTGTGGGAGGCCTTAAAAAAAAAAAAAGATCTTAATCGAATTTTGCTATAATATACTTGGTCTTTTTGACAATAGTTTCATTGTGTCTAAACTCAGTTTTGTGCTCTTTGTCCCTTCAAAGTTCGATTGCGACTGCATGGGTGTTTGGTTCTCAAAGAACTAATGTTTATTCTATCTCTCATGTTCGCTTATACATGACAAAGACTTGTTTTAGTTCACTTTCGTCGAGCATTGTTCTGGTACGAATCGCTAACTCGAACGAGGCATTAAACGGATATTGCATAATCCGGAGCCTCTTGAGAGTCACTTGGTTAAGTCGAGCAAACAGGATGCAGGTTGCCGTATATTGCCGGCGTGGCAACACGT
>NW_025932873.1:0-652 GCF_000764305.2 Hyalella azteca
TTAAATTTTTGGACCGGAACCTACAAATTCACTAGTATATTTTGAATTATAGGCCTTTTTATCCTCGGAATTGGCCTTTTTTAGGTCATTTGGCAGCGCTGGGGGGTCGTGCCGTACTCAACGTGTTAACTGGGGACATTAGCCGGGACTTCATTCAAGAGTTCGTATGAATTGTTTGCAAGAGCGCTCGAGCGCTGAGTTCTGTGAGACATGACAAGTTATTTAACAATTTCCAGAAAATATTTACTTGTATCAGCGCATATTGAATTACTATAGTAATTCGCAACAGTTGTCCTGGGAAAATACAACGGCTGTAATAGGTGATGAAAAACCTCATGTTCTGTCACAGCACCTTGCTTCTGTTACGTACAAGGACAAAAATAAACGCGTCTTCGGTGAGATTGTCATCCAGAAATGTTATTTAAAGCATCTCAGGCAGCACATTCCTAAATATACGTGGAGACAGGGTCTTCGAAAGGAAATACTTTATCCAAGCCTGTGAGGGAATAAGTCTACTAGTGCCGCTGCTGTGGACAAAAACTTCAACATGCGAGTGGTTGAAGTCAAGATCCACAACGCAGGCCCCTTGGTCTTGTTGCCTGCGCAGGTGGTTCCAAGTCAGGGCCCGCAGCAGGCCCATCGGTCCCGCTGC
>NW_025932874.1:0-979 GCF_000764305.2 Hyalella azteca
TTTACATCTATCACCACCACTTTCATTTCATCAGAGTTGTCGTTTGTGATCAGCTGCTGATCGCTTCAATAATTATTTAGACTTTCAAGGTGACATTTATTCTAGACAATGATTATTTTAGACTTTATATGTGACAACGATTCTAAACAATTATTGTAATAAAGTGTTGCTGAAAATTTCCCACTACTGTATGTCAGACTGCGAAGTTTAAGTAGGACCGACTCTGACGTCGGTGTTGAATTGAGTATAGCCGTCAGATACTATGCCGATCCCGACTTGCGTCCTGGTTCCTCTCTTATAGGATTTTGACTCAGACGCCAGGGTAAGTTGCTGCTTTGGTGGTGAAATTTAGCGTGGAATTCTTGATGGAATATCGTGATTTTTGTGAATATACGACTTGTCATGCGTAGATATTTACTTTTTGTTTTCTGTTGTAGGATCGTGCGTTTTCTCAGATCTCAATGCTCCAGCTCTCTCCTCGCATTTTGCTCTCATCGCACTATAACTTCCTCCGCATTTAATTTGTTAATTCGTTTCATATGCCGCACCTCTGTAAAATCATTAGTGTCATTTGTTTATATTAATTTGCCGTTTATCTTTAATAAACTTAAAACGTTTGTTCGAGTAACTATCCGCTCAGTCCAAACTGTGCTGATAACACCAATAGGGAAGTTGCACTTAATTTCCGGTCATTGGTGGACGTGACAATTAGACCATCCGAACTTTGAGGTGACGCAATTAATTAGATATTCGGGGATTCAATATTAGTTCGCCACAATTATTATTTAGACTTTCAAAGTTACATTTTTTCTAAACAATGATTATTTTAGACTTTCAATGTGACAATGATTCTGGACATGATTATTTTCGGCTTTCAATGCGACAATGTATTCAAGACAATTTTACATAATATTGGTCGAAAACAGCCCGTAGCCTCGTGGTGCTCGAAAGTATTTCAATTTACTAGCCTTGCCGTCCT
>NW_025932875.1:0-18039 GCF_000764305.2 Hyalella azteca
GACGGCTTTATTTTTATATAATTTATTTATGGAATGGGCCCCGACAACATGATAAATGTTAAATTAGCATATTTACATCACCTGTTTATCAGACACGGGAACATGGTCGTCGAAGATGGTCCACGTGACAACTTCATTGCACTTTGGAGTTGTGAGCGATCCACGGTAGCGGTAGAAGCGGGACAGATCCCGAGGCAATACCGACGTCAGAGGGTAGAGATCCTTTGTAACGTTTTGTTCTCCTGCGCAAACAATAAAAAGACGTCGTACAGATTGATTGATTTATCTTATGATACTGAGCAATGATAAGTTCACGTTATTTACTTGGATAGATTACATAAAATTCGGTAAAGATTGCATGTAATTCGTCTCCTGCGATCGAGTTAAAATTGTCAGGCGCTTTCCTGATCAATAATTTTGAGATTAATTAGTCTAAAATGTATTAAAATCGTTCCAAAGCTGTAGGTAGTTTCACAAACTTTCTGCATAGGAAGTCACATGCATTTGAAGTTAATCTTCAATAATCGCATATAAATGTTTAGTATTTTACCTCTTCCTTAAATTCCTACACAGAGATAAAAAGAAAACTGTGACAAGTTGCATACCAGGAAAAACTTTATCACTCGATTTAAGTCAAGTAGGCACAGATCCTAATTTGATAAAGGAATCACCGTAATTGACGACACTTAGGCGCAGATAAATTCAACATAAATTAAACGATAGAAATATGAAGACATTATGCAATACCAGAAAACATCTTTCACTCGTACATAGCAAAAAACGAGCTCTAGTTACGGTATTTGACCATACATTAGTTTAACTTTGCATTAAATATTATTAAGGATTACAAGCCTTGGATTAAGTCAGACTATTATGGATGAAATAAATTTGTGGGGCAGGATTCGAAATGTTGAATTATTTGTTCAGATTCCTATTCAGCACTGTAACGTTTTAGTTTCGGGCTGCCTTCAATTAAGACTTGGGAGAGTGCAGGAATAGGTTCCAAACTATTACTCGTTAGTCGCACAACTTTATCGTTGTAAAAAATACCGTTTGTGCATGAAATGAGTCTAACATTTCTTCGTACCTGCTTCAAACATCATGGATTCTAGGGAATTACGCATTAATTATGTATATTTTCAAATATGCAACTACTACAAATATATATAAAATCCCTCTCGTTATTAACAGTACCTAATGGGTAATATTTTTTCTCCTAATAATTTTGGAAACGTTTTAAGGACGCGATTCACACAGACTTACCAACAGCTGTGTGCGACAGGAGGTGAGATATGAGGGGAGCAAGAGACGGGTTGTCGTATTCAGAGATGACGAAGAGCAAACCCAGCACCGCTACACCGTCGGGGTGCTCCAGAGCTGCTGTCAAGTTGCCGTACTCATTCTTGTGGTGCACAAGGTGAAGCTCCATGGGGTACCTTGTGTGGCAATATATTTAATAAATTTAGACCAAGAATAACATTAATATAATCATATTATAAGGCAAAGTTCTGCGTCGTACACAAGTATTGCAGTGGTTTGAGTTCCTGCCGGTTGATAGAAGTGATTATTGATTTACCTTGCTCAAGAATTTGCCCGAGTAATTTTTTATGAAAAAAATCAAGTTTATTAGGTAAACATTACAGATTCTGAAGACTATTATAATGTAGTAATAGTATAGTACTTGGAAAATAATGTATCAAGCTGTAATGGTTCATGGCATGGGTAGTGAGTGACTAGTGACTTACAATGCAGAGCATTCAAATAGAGCAATACATTTAGATGTGTTGAATGTGAGCTCGTTTGTAGCAGTAAAGGCAGTTTTGTCATGTTGACAATATATTTGTAATGATTGACTGTTAGATCGTTAGGAAAGTTGCAAACATGCAGTTGCACAACTCAAAAAATATGGTGGTGTTGTCGTAGGAGATGAGAGGTCGTGGAAGGCGATCGATCGCTGGTCTTGGGCAATTCACTACCATACAGAGAAATAAGGCTAGTTTGAATTAATAAATTACTTATAAATATCTTTGGTCCTCGTTTTCCACGTGAAGTCATGCACGTGGAATCACCAGAGATACACAATTGGTCGGTGCCAAAAATGCCGTCGCGCAGGTAGGGCACTTAAACGCAGTTCTCGATCGTTGTTAATAGGTATGTAGAATAATTTCTACATACTCATTAACATAACAATAACTATCATAATAATAGCAATAGTAAAATAAAGTACAAATCAATATACCTGACATGGTTGATGGTGTGCTCAGAGCCTCTGAGGTCGTCAGCTCCCCAGTGGATGTGGTACTGGACAAACGTGTAGGTGGCGCCCAGGTTACCCCCCGACACTTGCGGCTGGTTCTTGCTTTTGATCTTCACCTCCACTGGAGATTTGAAGTAATAAGGTTTTAAGATGGCATTCAAGCTGATTTATATGATTATTTGAAAGTGAAATTATTTTCCCGGGAACTTTTATTCATAGCATCTCATTGTGAAATGGTTTGAATCGCAAGACTATCATTCTCATTGATCAAGTGGTATTATCTAGGACAATAAATTTGGGACCATTTACAATTAAATTTTAATATATTCTAACGATATTTTATCGTTGAATTCGAAACAAGGAAAGTAAATTTTACATAAACGAATGTTAGTGTACCTCTGACACATGGATTGATTGGATTTATGTATCAACCAGCTAAAAGTATTTTTGACAATAAAACGTGTAAGAAATGTTTATGACGATTGTCAATATGAGTCGAGTTAAATTTTTACTCAATCAATCTATTTAAAGCCCTTCTACTTATTTTAAATTTTGTTTTCATATTATATATGAGGCACCAACGCAGACATAGGTCAAATATAATCGATTTCTCAAAAAAAAACAAAAGAAAACGATACGATAATTACGGTCTCATATGTACAAATCTCAACAATATTCAATTCCATAATTACCTAAAGTAGATAATGAAAAATTATTACTTCTGGATTTCAATGATGTATATCTTTCTTATGAACATTTCTAATGGTTTTGTGTTGGAGTTTGAAGCCTTCTCCACGATACTTATCGTGTCGGGATATTACCTGAACCTGATAATTTATTATTAGTGGGAGAATATGCAAGGATCGGAGAAAAGAGAGGAAAAGATTTGATCAAAAATTGAAATATGATTTGACAATAGGTAAGTATAAATTTAACTCATATGATCCGAAGCGTTTTTTTCTCATTTTCCAAACCAAGCGAAAAATAGGAATCCTATCTTCTATGTAAAATACATACCTCAAGCGGTATATATTAATTTGATTGCATAATTTCATATATTATTAAAACGATTAGTGAATGAAAGAATAACGGAATTTGGATTCCAAAGTTACAGGAATTCTAACGCCGAGCTAACCTGTTCTGTTGATTTATTATATATTTGCATATAAATAAATTTTCACGTCGTTCACGTCGATCAAAATATAGCACCAAATATAACTGGGTCTTTTGGCATTGACAGACAATTATTATTCAATATTACGAATGTTAGTGAAATATCTCGTGCGCTTGTAGCCGAAATAGTTTAGTTATTTATGGTAAATTCATTTCGCTTCATGTGAACAAATTAATGAATGTAACCTGAATGTCCGTTGTTTGTGATGCTTTCTGCTTCGGGAATCTCGTGATAATGGCTGAAGTAGAGAGGCTCAAACGCCCCTACGGTGGTGAAGAACGGGTCTATATTGATGGGGGATTGTTGCGAGCCGTTGCAGGATGGAAACTCTTCAGCCCAGTGGTCGAAACCTGCCATAAAAGTAAGAATTAAACGCTGATAATGGAGCTCTGTTGTAGAGTGGTAATTGTAATTCAAGTTACGTAATTGCAGCAATAGAGACGCTATAGATTATTTTTGAAATACTGATGAGGAAGAGTAAGATTGGTTTGTGATAATTGCCATAATAAATTTGCTCACTTATAGTAAGGCGCCTAAAAAATATCTTCATTCTGAGGATTAAAAGCTGAACAAGGGGCAACGATTATAGATTCTTCAAGTTTTGTCGTATCTCAAACTGAAATTAAAATGAAGTCGTAGCTCAAACCGATTCGCATCATTTGAATTGCCTGTTTCAGGAGGTTAAAAATTCATCTCAACGCGTTTCTACACCCTGAATATTGATGTATAATTATTGTATTTCAACGCCTTATACAAATAATGTACATTCGTCTCCTGAATTGAACGCTGTTATAAGCTGGCTGATATTGATAATATTATATATACGAGTTGAAAGCTTTTACAGCAGTGGTGAAATTATATTGAATTCACTGACAGAACCATATAACTGCTGATAAATTTGTAACACAATTTTTTACAGTGAGAAAATAATTGTATTTGCATACAGACTTGAACGCGGATACAATTCAACAGTGAATAAATTATTGACATGACACATCACTATTAAATTGTTAAATGATTCGGAAACTTTCATGACGAAATCAAATTCTGGTAATTTCATTGATGCGAGGAGATAACTGTAATGAAAAGAAGCTGAGCGTTGGTTGTGAAATAGTGCGAATGGAGACAGTTAATATAAGAAATATATGAGATAGTAATCAATGTTAAGGAGAAACGGTCACTTCACTCCGTTACACTCTCAATACTCATACTTGAATCTTTAGAATTCGTATTTTTACAATTCTTGATAAGGTAGAATTACAGGTTTGCAAGTAGCAACATTGGTGTCGAAGATTAAAGTTGCATTGACTCAAATAGCGTGACGATAGAGAGTTCATGATAAGGTTTAAGCAAGCGTGTTTGATTTTATACTCATTTTCTTTAGATTTTGCAAATCTAATACGTATATGAAAAATAAAATTGTTTAACTAATTGCGGTATTGAAAAGTTACCTTCCTTTCCCGAGTACTCCCATTGAGGCTTTCCTATTCCTGTTGGAGAAAAATTTCAAGCTGTAGAACATTAAAAACTTCTGTCTTATGCCTTACAATTAAGTATTTTATTTACGATTCACGATTATGAAATCATTCGAGCTGAAAATATCAATTTGTCTTTTCAAGTTTATCAAAAATTATAATTAATCCAGTGACCAGGAATTGGATCCTCGTACACCAAAAACTCATCAAGCACCGACATGATGACTCTGGAATTAATGAAGTAAAATAGATACCGTGAGCAGCGCACGCTGACAATAAACTTGCCAAGACCACGACACGCATCATCGTCACGCGCTGCGCGTCTCCACTCGAGACTGCACGGGAAAGAGTAAAACATTATTGCAATCTGCACGGGNGTGGTGCTGGTGATAAAAGTGTGGTCCGGGGATGGATATGAAGTGGTGCTGGTGATAAAAATGCGGTCTGGGGAATGGATATGAATGCGGCGCCGGCGATATGTGTAATTGTGTACGGATGTGCTGTTGTTGTTTGATGGATGTTGCGTCGTATAATAATTTGTTCTAGCTGATGATGGATATGAGCTCCTGGTGAAGCATTTTTGATAAAGAGAATGGTGATTTGGAGCCTGTGATCAAAGCGAAGATTCAAATGGTTGGCATTTACAATAGTTCTTTGAGTGATGATAACAGGAAGTCTAGTAGCAATTTCAATCTATCGTCAGTTTGGAAAAGATCCGATCAAAGGACGTGCTTTTAAAGTACCTTCTGTGAACAAGTCACGAAAGGTACAAGAAAAGGCGACAGACCGCATCAGGCCCATTCTTCGGCACCGACATCACTATACAAAAATCAAACCTTCTTTGAAATAAAGAACTCGCATATGGTGTTGGAGGAAAAGTTTTCTTAATTTGCCAAGAAAAATTGAATCCGAACTTACTATCAAAACCAGAAGTTATAGCAGAAAGATCTGGATATCACGTTGATGTCACTGAGAGCGGTGGTCCTCGATTTCTCCTGAAGTCCTGAACGTCAATGGCCAGGCTTTCGTAGTGTCCTGACTAGTTATAGTTCTAATGACGTAAGTTGAGAGTGCGACTCACATCACAAGTGGTGACATAATTTTCAAGCACATGTAATGTCTTGCACAAGACTGATCTCGTGTTCTATTTAATCGCCTGATGGGGCATTGAAACACCGAAAGTTAATTTTTTTCAGGTGCAGTTCATTTAATTTTTTGTTTCGTTTCAAGCTTTTAATGTATGCATGTTGTGCATGCGTTTTGCATGTTGTACGCAAACGGTTGTGCGCAGTTAAACTGATCTGTTTAAGTCATCATTAAATATCGTGATTTGACTGTTGTACACTATTGATATTTCGTACTCCATAAGTTTACAATTACCACACAATCTTTTGCATGGCCTGTACGGAACTGTTCAGCAAGTAAACACGAAGATTTCTCAACTTTAGGGCGACTAGCGTCACCTTTTATTATTCGCAAATTCTGTTTCAAGTTGCAATGGTCATTAGAAGTAAACTTTGAATTCTGTCTCGACTTGCATTGAACTCGTTATAATGCAGTTAGCGATTCTCCGCTGCGACTGGCATGAGTAAGCAAGAGACCTCGTTATTATTTTACCTCTTTTACGAAATCCATTTTGATTCCGTCGTGATCGGAATTATTAAAGTAACAATGAAATCTGTACTCAAGCCGCCAATAATTGTTCTGTACCATCCGCATTTGGAGTCTATAGGAAGAGCATCAAGCTTCCTTGTAGCTTTGTTTAACTATTATTTTGAATCTGGAACGATGCTTTCACCTGATCATGTTATGCTGAAGCAAAATAATTTCCTGGACAATTGTTTCCTAGACGTAGTAGAAAAAAATGTTAAGGTGTTACTCGACTACAAACAAGTATGTTTACAGTTGGTTACAGCAGAAACATTTGAATAATTATTTTTTTTCGACTACAAACAGTTGCTAACAGCAGAAACATTTGAATAATTGTTTGAAATATTGTTATATATTTTTCCTGTTTTATTATCGTTAGAGTTAGCGCATCAAGTGTACCGGATGCTCCGCAATATCGGAGCAATTTGAAGCAGTATAAATTGCGCATGTATTTCAACAAAATAATTAAAAATCCCGACTGCTGCATTGAATTTTAATATGCTTGTTCTTGTTTTAAATCATATTTGGTGATTTTTTTAGGGAAGAATGAAAATTTGTTAAAGACACTTATAGTTTGGTTATTTTATTTCCTTATCTATCCAATTCAAGGCATTATTTAAGAATAACCTTCAGACACTTTGAACACTTCCCCTACAAGATCTATTCTTCCGTGTGTATCAGCTATCAAGGCTACGGGAAAGTCATGATTTTCTTCCCGATCTCGTTGCTTACAAATTATAGATTGGCACTCCAATCACATTGCCTGTTATATAAATAACACATTTCTAATGACATTGACAACGTTCAAATCTGTAGTCAAATATCAATTCAAAGATATCATTTACATAAATGAAGCATTCGACCATAGATTCAATAATTTTGAAAATCGAATGTGGAATAAAACGTAACAAGAGCGAAATTGATGATTTTCAACATATCTCGAATTGGGATAATGAACTATGTCTTGGTTAAGATGAAAAAATCCTTCTCGCATTATGAACGGAAAAAATTTATCCGTTAAAACTATTCACCAAGATATTTCGACTTTCATTTGTCCAAATCAGTACTTTGACTTCCCTTAGTATCAGTATTCCCGTAGTATTAAATGTTCTTTCTGTAGTATCAGAATTGTTAGAAAAAAATCAGAAAAAAGAAGAATTCAGAGTAATCTTTTATTGATGCAAACACCGGCATTTAATCAATGGATATAATAGAATGATTTTAATAATGTAATTAACTAGATAGAAGTTACGAATCGCAACCGGCGTACACTATATAGTACGTGTACTCTATATAGTACGCATACTCTATATAGTACGTGTACTCTATATAGTACGCATACCCTATATAGTACGTGTACTCTATATAGTACGCATACTCTATATAGTACGTGTACTCTATATAGTACGTGTACTCTATATAGTACGTGTACTCTATATAGTACGCATACTCTATATAGTACGTGTACTCTATATAGTACGCATACTCTATATAGTACGTTTACTCTATATAGTACGCGTACTCTATATAATACGCGTACTCTATATAGTACGTGTACTCTATATAGTACGCGTACTCTATATAATACGCGTACTCTATATAATACGCGTACTCTATATAATACGTGTACTCTATATAGTACGTGTAGTCTATATGTACGTGTACTCTATAGTACGCCGGCTAGCCAATGACGCAGCAGCACTTTGCTGCAGGACGAGCACATAGCGCTAAACTCGGGTGAGTACTTTTCCTGTTAGCCTTCTTCTTTATTTTCGACTGACTTATACTTCAAGTAGCTCGAACTTTATTATAAGTCCTGAAATAAATAATACTAGTTTTTGGAATAGTTCAAGGAAATCTCTCGGAATGATAGAAAATATTACGAAATGATCTGTTTTGCCCACAGATTGTGACAGAGGATGTCGTCGTTCAAGGATGTCATCGATCAACGTTGCACCAAAAAGTTGCAACAATACCATGCGCCGATACGCGATACCTTATCAATACTTTGATAGTTTGTACTAAACACACCAAGACGTTGTACTAAAGACCTTGCTTGCACCGAGGCAAAGAATCAAGACTGTGCCAAACTGTTGCACCAAAACATTTGATTGTTGCAAACTGTTGCACCAAAACGGTGCAACATTGCACCACAGACGCTGCACCGAGACCACGAAACGACTTTTCACACCAGGATGTTGAACTTCCGCGTTAAACCAAGACATTGAAATAAACTTTCGGACGCTGTGATGATTAGAATGTCTGGTTGAAATTATATGAACTATTTTTTTTTAAATAAATTCAATATTTGGTGGCAATATTTTTTGAGTTGAGCCTGGATTAGCATATGTAAATCAAGTGGCTTACATCGAGCACAGCATTGCATCCATTACCATCGAACTGAGTACAGTTGAGCAATTCGTTGACATAATATCGGATGTCCTTTGATTCCGTCTGTGTTTTTTAGCGCATTTTCTCATTTATGGAAAAATTGCACTATTGTGTTCGCCATGTCCGTCTGTCCGTCCGTGACTTCACGTTTTCGTCGACGAGAAAATACGCTCTTTGTCACTCACTGCAGTGTGTACTGAGTTATATTTTTTTTAAATCTTTGATGATATGTCCAAATAATTATGAACTTTTCATTCGAACGAAGTATCCCTGTTTCACTGGAATTTATCAATATTTTTGTAATTAAATTATTTTTTCATTATTATTTCGTCTATTTATTATTATGCGCGTGGCAAAGAAACATGTCACATGTCCTTCTTCCCCCTTATGAATACGCCGTATACAGTTTGTCAGTTTATACAGTTTATATATACAGGATCAGAGAAAATGTACTAGTTTAAATAAAATTGTTCAGCTTGGATCGCGATATTCGTTCATGACGTGGGTCACGAATTTAATTATGAAGTTAGGCCACCGTTCATATTTTCAGTGCTATATTATATTTAGAAAAAAAGACGAAATTTTGTACCTATAAATGTTTTGGTCAATTCGTTGGAACTCACAAGCACAGTCTACTCAACTTTTGAACGCCTGCGTCTCGGAATCGTTCTCTTGAATTTAACCGGGACAACAGGACGAGACGAGAAGAAACGCCCTGTAAAAATAACGACGTGATTGATAGAAATCCTGAAATTTGATTAATGTAACATTATGAGGCGGTTATACTTGTTTTAGAAATCGTTTATTATTCTAAATTTCTTATCATCATTTTAGATAAGAGTCAAGGGGTAAAAATTGCCCCGGAGTAAAGAGTTGACTCAGGATAATTACTTTGTACCGGAATACAAAAATGGAGTCCCGGATGTCACATAACTTTGCGAAACAAATACATATGAAACGACATGTGACATAATGAAACCAGACATTCTATTGCATTTTCGAGGCAAAAATGATATGTTCCATTACAATGTATAACAAGACGAGACATTCTTAACGCCCTAATTCCATATACAGGATCAACAACTGCCAACACAACTTGGTAGGCACTTTATTGGGCAGAATTTGTGTATAATGTCTGGCAGAATAATTTTGTTCTTAAACCTCTCTCTCACAGTGCATCATATTTGATACACTGCAAATACTTGCGTCTAACGCGAACCGTGCGTATTCAGCACGCGTGCAAAATGTCGTTATTGCATCAGCGCTGCTGGTGACTCAAGTGTCTATAGTTCATAATTATCATTGCTTCTGTAGGAACTGTAGGAAGGCAGTTGGGGCAGCCATGACATTACTGCACGTCTGTCTGTCCGTCACCTTATTTTGTCGCCATTTTGAAGTTGAAGGCTAGCTTATACACGAGGCCATTGTGTGCTTCTAAGAATTTATAAAGTTTGACTGCCATTGCATGCCTGTAGACTGTATAGGCCTCAGATGGACTAGTTGTATATAAGACTTTTAATTTTTAATATTGCGCAAATCGACCACCTAAATTTAGAAGATTTATTCCTGAAGATCATCAATCGAGTCATAGTTGTTGATTTAGTATAAATTGACAAAACTAGATGTCAGAACCTCGTATTGCTGTATCTCTCTATTGAATGTTCTATTGAAAATGATAGATTAACTAAGTGCTATTCGCAAGCGAAGAACTATGTTAGAAATTAATTAGGTATGAAATTTTCTAGAGCTCGGTTAAAAGTGTGAATGAAATAAATAACAGATGTTAGAAGCCCTAAATTCTCAATCAATCACCCGTATTTCCCGTATTTATTATAACTAAGAAACAAGTGCAAAATTCATCCACGACCTTTATGATTAATGTGACACCAAGGAACGAGGAGGTGCGAAAAGAAGACTCATCAGATTTTGTCAGGTAATAATATTTTAAAGACATTCGTTTCAAGCCAATCGTTGATCTATTTAAATCTTAGCTGTCATCAATCTCACCCAATCAGGTGGCCGTGTGTTGGTCATATGAGCAGCGTACTGGCTGCAATGCTACTGACATTTTGATTTGATTTTAGTAGCCGTCACTCGCTACTATATACATTATAGCCTCAGAAGCAGCCAGTACGGCCTACAGCTTGTTCGGCCATTTAGGTGAGGACGGGCGGCAGCGGGTCTACATTCTGTGGCCCTAATAGAGTAGAATAGAATAGAAGTGTCGGCGTTGAAGAAATAGGCCCATGGCCTGTTGCCGATTCTTGAACTTTTCGTGACTTGATTCACAAGGGATCCGGCCTATTCATCCACGACCTTTATGATTAATGTGACACCAAGGAACGAGGAGGTGCGAAAGAAAACTCATCAGATTTTGTCAGGTAATAATATTTTAAAGAAATTCGTTTAAAGCTCATCGTTAATATATTTAAATATTAGCTGTCATCATTCTCAGCCAATCAGGTGGCCGTGTGTTAGTCACATGAGCAGCGTACTGGCCGCAATGCTACTGACATGCTTGATTTTAGTAGCCTTCACTTGCTACTATACAGGGTGTCCCAAAAAAACGATACCCAACTCTGAATGGCTGTAACTCGAAAAGTAATAGAGTTAAAAATTTTTGGAAGGTCAGGATTTGTTCCCTATGTTTTTTTCCATCTCTCCTCCAAAAATTAGACAGATCGATGTAGCCATAAGCGTTTGATAGGACTTTCAGTGACATGTGCTAAAATCGTGCTTGTGCAAAGTTTTAGTAAGATCCTTTTGCATAATCATTACGTTGTCTTGACATGTTTTCTTTTCGCTGTTTTATTTTTTGTATCTTTGGTGAGACAAAAAGATGACAATCTTTGGTGAGAGGCAATCATGACAACCTTTGGTGAGAGACAATCATGGCAATCTTTGGTGAGACACAATCATGACAGCTGTACTGCTTGTTCGGCCATTTAAGTCACGGTGAGCACGGGCGGCAGCGGGTCTACCTTCTGTGGCCCTAATGTTCAAAAATGCCTGACAATGTATATAATTTAAATTTAATTGTACAAATTACTAGTGTCTCGTCACTTCCGGATAAAAAGATGTTAATTCTGGGATATAGAAGGACTCACACATTGTCTGAAACGTCTTGTATCGTCTCGTAAATCGTAATCGTACCGGATTTCCACTTCGAGTCTGCTGGTCGTGTTGATAAATTTTACCGAACTCACACGAAGAATAAAAAAAAATTCTCTGGATATTTCTAGTTGTAATAATGAATAATTCAAGTTTTAAACTCGTCAAAATTCAAAGGCCTTAATTGATTGCAATTAAACGGCAAACTTCCATATCGCCAGTCGATCACCAGCTTCTATTATGCCGTGATTCCATCGAACGCAGTCTACCCTAAAAATGTTAAAACCACAAAAAACGCATTTCTTAGAGTAACTGCCTTAATTTTTCAATCAGATGGTTGAATTCAAAGTCATGAACAACATTAATTTTTAAAACTAGCAAGTCTCAAATTTAAAGAAACCATGTCTCAAAGTTGGCTAAATTTGTGTCGGAAAAATACATTAGGGATTTACGTACTTTCTTGTAGCTTATAATGCTTTGTTATCACTGAGATTATCAGTGTTACTGAAACAAGATTATCTATCATTTACACGTAAATTCGTATAGAACTAACATGAACGATTATATATACGTATGTTTAAACGAGTCCTCAAAATATTTTTTATTAAAAGCTTTTGTTACTTATTAAGTTATTCCATATCAGGCTAGCTGCTGCTGCATGGGTCTCTCAGACATGCTACTGTCGCACCATAATTATAGTAAACCAACTGATGAACCCGGTGGTTCTCAGGACTGATAATATAATCAATATACACTCATTGAGGTTTCATATTCCATAAAGCAGCAGTTTTAAAATTTAAGAAAATGGATACATATATCTTTGATTAAATTTAATTTTTTAGAAGCTCAAAATTTAAATTAGTTTAAATTCTTCAATCCAATCTTGCGAGGCCTCCTATTAAACAAGGAATTTCAGATCTTGTTAGATCGATTGCTATTCTGGATAATTAAATATATGGCATTAAATATTGACAGTACCTGATTTCACGCTCAGAATTTTTCGGGAACAGAGAAAGCTTTCGTTTTTTTCTGTCTGAATACGCTGCAAAAATTTAATATCTTCGGAAAAATAATTATATCATTCCAAAATCTAAATTTTAACTGTATAATAACCTTTGCTTTACTTTATAATTATTAATGTGTATTCAAAGCATCGCGATATCTTAATAAATTTATAGTGGAAGCCTCATACTCGAACTTACAAGTTCTACAAGACGTCTTTTACAAAAAAATTGAGAAGATCAGTGATTAAGATAAGTGCTAATATTAAGTAGGTTCAAGTCTTAAAAAAACTGCGTTAAAGGAATAATAATTATATGCAACTTTTCAGCTGAATCCGCACACAACAGCTGCCTGGTATAAGCTGCTGCTTGTTGGTATAAGCCCTGCCTAGGATTTAGGAAATTCAGGTATCCACAATATCTAATTCAATGTGGAGGGAATAATCGTGAAGAATACCTGAAAATGCTCACGTTGAAGTGACCTCGACAACAGAGAGCGATGTTCACGGATAACCTGAACTTATTAGGGTACATCGTTACACATGACATGACACATCGTTACACAACATGACGTTACACATCGTTACACATGACCAGGTTCGATTTTAATTTGGAATCGCTACATAAAGTGTTACATAGGAATCACTAAATAAAAACAGGGAACTATTCTCAATCGATTAGAGTTTAACATAGAAGTCGTTGCCTCAAGTTGGTGTCATGTTATGATATCATGAAAAATTCTTTAACTATTTAAATCACAAAAATTTTTCAAATGTGTCAGGGATGTAGGAAAATGATAGCTTAAATAAAACACTTCAATATGCTGCCTTTAGTTCCTGAAAACATAAAAAATTAGGTTCCTTGAGTTTGTTAGTGCTTTTCCTCTGTTGAATGAGTGCTATATGATGAACGTCTACCTGGCATGTCATTCAACGATCAGAGTAACTATATACGCTCTAGTGTAAGGGCGTGTCGATGTACAATACTTGTCTACACGCAGAGTACTGTACACGTATTCACGCAGAGTCCTGTACATATAAGGCATGGGTGACCTTGACCAAAATATGAACTAGGGTTTTTATTGCACGACGCGTAACAAAAACCAACCTTTGATGTTTAGGAAATGGCATTGAAACGTTAACGAAAATTTGAGCGATTCAATGAGCGTTATTTTGAGGAATGGCAAAAAATTTGTAATTTAAATTCGGTTCAGTTTGTCGTTGTACGCGTGATACCCAAATGAAAGATTAAGGGTGACGCATCAATGATTATGAGTGGCGATGGTAGAGCTTATAGGTGGCGTAACGGTGGGTGGCCAGATCTGCCAAAAATCGACAATAAAACACCAATAAATCGAGAGGGTGGCGAGTATAGAAGGTGGTGATCAATGAATCATTGATGACTTATAGGGTCTCAATCATCAATGGCACATGCACGCAAATATTTTTTAAGCCACCGATAACCGTTAGCCCAAACTGAGCACTGCACGATATAATTTACGACTGTATTTATCCAACTTAGAAATGAGTTATTGGGTTACGGGTCAATCGAGATCAATACGAAATCATGACTTCGTTCTGTGTTCTTAGCGAGTTAGATTTTTATTCAAGCTAATTTAGTGAAAACTTAGCGTCAACCTGGTAGGTACGAGTAAAACTGATAGAAGCAAGGTGGTCAAAATTTTTTCAGGCCAATGTGAAGCCCCTGGGTAAATATCAGACTGCTCCTGAGATACATTGTCTGAGGAACATAATACAATTTGTTGCAAAAATAAAGTTTTCGAAAAGATGACACGGATCCAATTTTACAAGCTCACCAGATATATTGCATACATTTATTGCGAAATTTGCGTACGCACCAACAGGCTGTGTTTGAAATATTGCGATCAATCAAGACCAATTTATTGTATCATTAAGTATAAATTATATGGATCGATTAAGTGTGCTGCATAATATTTTTAAAATTCTCAGGTTGTCGCATTTATGTAAAGTCTGGAGCAACGTTGACGTAATCGATAGCGGCTTGGCATCTCTAAAGCACAGCGTGTGAGCGAGTACACTTCTTGGGTGGGAGCATGTCGGCGTTGAGCGTCTTCCCTGCTAATCTTTACCGAGTCGTCATTAAAATATGTACTCTCCGGGTAATTTGCTCGTCAATAAAGTATTTTCTTTACGCGTAGGGATACGAGTAAAAATTTGTCCTTCTATCGTTTACTTCGATAGCGAAATTTAATTATTAGTGAGAGTAAATTTGCTTTTACCCTCAGATAATTATTTTCAACTTAAGTCTACGTTTCTAGTAAATTGATGTCAGTATCTTTTTTACACAAAGGAATAAATATTGGGCTAGAGAAAAATATTGACATGAAGTGAAGAAGGTATATCACGCCTAACATTTCTGAAATCGTCGAGTGATATCAATTCCTTATTTCTCGAAAGAATATGGTGAAAATACTTCGAATCGAACTTTTGTTAAAATTGGTGTATTGTTCGCAATTTGACACTTCGATACTTATCAAACAATTTTCCGTACCCATGCTTTGAGCTGAACCATCGTTCGTTATAAATAAACCAAATTTCTTTCAGCGGCGGTTTACTTGAATATAGCAGCATGTTCAAATAAAATTGTTAATGGAACCATCTAGCCTTCACGGTGGTAGCACAGCTACCACCGTGCTGCTGCTGCTGTCATTTTATGAAATTAATGCTCGGAATACATCAATTATATTTTTCAAAATGACAGAAGTGTGAAGTTATTTCCGATGGCTCAACGGTAGAGGATTGGCTTCGCGTGAGGGAGAGCGAAGTACGAATCCTGCACGCAGGGACTTTTCTTCAAGTCGATTCCTCACGAGGTAAGTGTATGGTAGTCTGAAAACTTGTTCCTGCTACATGTCGGACATTGTTACATGTTCTGCTATGGAGGATTTGCATACGTAGTCCTCAGATTGCATGATCGTATGACGCCAATACCAGTGAATGCCTATGCATCGGATGTGAAACTAAAGGAAATATTTTTATCGACGTCATTTAAAGGTGGCCATCGGGGGCTCATCGATGAGCCACTGGTGTCATTGGGTAGTTATTGGTGGAAGAAGAGTTTTTCGGGCAGGGTGGCCATTGGCAGGTTATAGGTGGAACATAGGCCGGATACGCTATTGGTGCTCCACCCATAGCCACCACTAATCATCGATACTCCCCCATAATTTTTATTTGTGTAAGTCTGAAATAATTGATTGGATCAAAAATAACACTTTCCCGTTGTAACTTACCACGAAATTTCTCCGAAAGTAATGTTCAGGTTTCAAGTCTATAATTTTCACAGCGATATCTTCTGATAAGTTATTGAGAATAAATATTTTTGTTTACTCCATAGAAAATGGTTGTATTAGCAATAGTGAAGTTTTGTGAAAAGAAGCCTAATAAAAACTGGCCTTTAAATTACCTAATTAATAAAAATTCATGTTTTGTGCAATGTGCAAATAATAGTTTTTTAATGAGCGTGGCCGCTATGGCTAGGTCTCGTCATTCAATGTAAAAGTGAACGCGATATTCATTGTACTGGTCTCTGTTATAATGATTCAGATTAAAAATTCACTAGGCTATTTTTTAATTAATTATTGTTTCTAAATGCTCATTCGATGGCTTAGAACGGTAATTAATCGAATAGTTTATGTTAATCAATTGAATAATGCGTAGAATAATTAATAGATTTCCTTTGAAAGCAAATTTTTTCTTCGAAAAACCAAGGAGCAGTAAAAAACCTTCATAAATATCATTTTAGTATGAATGGTTTGAATGAAACTTCAGTTAAATTTTTTAAATTAGATTCGTTTCGAATGAAGAGCTTTACATCATGAATTACTATCATGGAACACCGTTATTCACAACTATCGCAAAATATTTTTAGCTTGGACAAGAATGCACAATTTTGATCATGCAATACTTTCAAGCTATTGGACATAAAATAAAACGAAACTTCCAAAAATCCGCCTCATATTAAATATTCCATAATTGCATGGAAATTGATGATTATCTACAATTAAAATTATGTCGTGCTTCACCTTGTAACAGATATTCGACATAATATAGTAAATTTGCGAATTATTAGTTATTGCAATTATACGGCAAAATTACAGAACGTAATATACGGAAAACGATTCTAGCGTTTGCCACTATACGAATTTCCCGATCTTCAGTTGTATTGCATCACATTTCATGACTGAACGTATGTATAATAAATGGTACAAATCTGAAAAAATTACTGCTACCAGCTGAACCCATCGATGCTAGGTACAGATAATCTTTTTAGCGCATTTTCTCATTTATGGAAAAAATGCACTATTGTGCTCGCCATGTCCGTCTGTCTGTCTGTCTGTCCGTCCGTCTGTCCGTGACCTCAAGTTCTCGTCGATGAGAAAATGCGCTCTCTGTCACTCACTGCTGTGAGTACTGAGTTATATATATATATTTTGGGTACAGATTCCATCCACAACCATATTCTTGAACTACTAATATATGCTCCCATAAATATGGAAGTATATACATACTACTAATAGATACTCCCCCCAAGTCAACAAATAACCGAGCCAATTAGTATAATCTTAGGGATGCTCATATACAATAAGTTTAGCGGACACGCGCTCGGATATCTCGCACATATTTCTCCTAAAGCAAAAGTAAATAGAAAATATTCGGTAAATATTGCACAGAATTGTGTGCTCAATAAGTGAACGTAAAAAATTATGGAATATGATGTATTCTGATTGAAATTATGCAGGAATTATATTTAGAAGACATGAAAAATATCCCAAATAGATCAAATTCATACTAAATACATGGAATTAAAGAAAGTTGTAAAAAGTGCATGGAAAATGTAGGGAGCTGGCGCAAATATAAGGCAGAAATGACACGAAAAATGAATCGAGAGTGCTTGAGGAATGAGCACCGAGGATTATGAATTGATTAATTATAAAATTTT
>NW_025932876.1:0-566 GCF_000764305.2 Hyalella azteca
TGAGTCTTAGTTGGCTTGATACCAATATCAATACGCGAAAGACGCGGGGTAAAACCCGGGGTGGCCCCCCTTTTTTACTGTCCAACAGCAATGAACACGTATATATTATAGTTCATCATTCTGATCCGGGTAAGCTTGATGGTTATTTCCAAATTCATACATCGTGTCATGAAATTGATCGGTAATTATATAGAAATCTATTAAAAACCTAAATGGAGTCGGATCTAAATGATCGCAATTACAGCAAATAAGTGCAATACCTCAAGCGATAACCCTGTCAAAAGTTAGACGCGGCTGTCGTTCGGGTTTCGGTTACAACTCTCGGATTAGAGATGAATCAGATATGAAATGACCGCCTCCTCTATTTTGCCGTCCAACAGGAGCTATTTTGGGTAGTTCCATGGGAAAAATATAAGGGTCAAATGTTACGCGAAATCAGCGGCTGGTCAGGCCACCATTGGCTTACCCTGTTCAGTAGCTGGCATAAGTTCTTAGAGCGAGCGTGATTAGCCCATACATTTAGTTGTGACGCTGCATGTGCATGGGTACGAATTTATCAACACGCG
>NW_025932877.1:0-427 GCF_000764305.2 Hyalella azteca
GTGTACTAAGAGCATTTATATGATATTTAACCAAAGCCTCCAGTGAATAAATAAGCAAATCAACCCTAGACGCTAGGAAGCAAGCACATATTACACCAAAAACGAGGGAATTGGTGGGTTGCTGAAATAGAGATATATGGTGCGGCGGATGGCTCATATATATATATAAGTGAATTAAATAAAATACTTAAAAAACTTTTTAAAAAAACACGTTTTTCTTTTGGACTAAAAAGTAGATAATAAATTATGGCTCGCCCCAAAAAACGTGGGTCGGGCTGTACGTTCACCATCACATTTCCAAAATTCGTTTGTTGTGGGCTTTTCGCTTTAATCATAAATCTGCCCGACACACGTTTTTTGGGGCGGGCCATAATTTATTATCTACTTTTTAGTCCAAAAGAAAAACGTGTTTTTTAAAAAAGTTTTT
>NW_025932878.1:0-344 GCF_000764305.2 Hyalella azteca
AATTAAAATTTTAATTAATTTTCAAACTTTATACTTAAGCGTTTACTTAATTTAAAAAAAAATTAATCCATATTTCATGGACGGTAGGGCTCATTTCATAACGAGTTAATATTTCTTATAACTTGAGGGTTTAGGATTAATCTGCAGGATAAAATTTTGAAGTTACTGATTAGGGATCCTGCTGTTCATGCGGGATCTTGCTGTGAGAGGATATGAGTGGGGATAAATGAGTGGGGAGGATATGAGTGGGGGAAAATTAGTAGGAGGATATGAGTGGGGGAATATGAGGCAGGAGTGCGGGTAGAGTATGCAAGTCATCCCCAAACAAATGGGAAGAACAAGGA
>NW_025932879.1:0-4229 GCF_000764305.2 Hyalella azteca
TTAATTTGCCCAACCAACTCTTCTTGCAGCAGCATCACAAAAGAATACTTTTGTGATGCGGTGACCATTTGTGCTTATTATGGACTGCTTCTGGGCAATATTGAAAATCTCTACAACATGATAGAGATCATCATTCAAAAGGCTCTAGGTCAGAAGCATAATTGTCATTCGCTCTCTAAATATCAAATTAACTAAAAATAAATACAAAGAAAATGTCTGAAAATTCACAATTTTTTCATTGAAAATGTTACATCATCAGATCAAAATTTATTGATACAATTATAATAAAACGGACGACAATATGCAAATTATTGATTGTAATTTTATTACAAAATTTAAAGTGCTGTTGGAGTAGGACGGCAAAACGTTGTCAATGAAAATGAGGTGAATCTTCCTGGTATTTTCTTGGCGTTAAACTTCTGATCAGAACTTTTTTTTAACTATTTATTCCTCATACAATTTTTGAACAATGCAAACAGGTTTACCTGATCGATCGAAATGTTGCAGTACAAACTAAACTGAGGAAAATTAGACTTGGCTCGCAAAACTCAAATTTACTACAAAAGCCTATTCACCAGGTCTTCTAATTTTAACGAAAAGAGTTTTAGTGGAAAATTATCTGATATTAGATTAAAAAATTAGCCTGAATATCCATTTGATCAATAAAATTATAATCCACTATTATAACTGGTAAATTGTTTGATCAATAAATGGAGAGTGCATTAAGTTGGAGTTGGGGAGAAGGTTTAGGTAAAACTTTTATCTCTCAGCCGAGACGGAATTTTGGGTGAACGTACGAAAAATCAACGGAACTTGAGCCCACCTTCCTAGCAACAAGCCTGTAGATGCTGGTGAATGGGCAACCCCTCCCGTAGACGGCGAATGCGTGTACGTGGATGGAATGCAAGGAAGCAATTGAAAACCGCGCCATGTGACGGGCAAAAACGTGTCGTTGCTTGCGTCGCTCCCACTACTTCTCTGCCCGCTTGTTGAGTCAACTTCTGAATAGATTTGTGTCATGGAAGTTTTACGGAATTTCCGCAGACGGAACAAAGAAAATATCATAATTCGTGTAGTTGGCCGTTTAATCGTCAGTTTCAGAGATATATTCTACCGAACGATTCTTGCGAGATGAGTTATATAAGTCCTCCGAGTAGGAGTAATCATGTGCTAATTAGGCAGAGATTAATTAGGCAGTTTTAGTGTGCATATGAATGATGTATACACGTGGGTTGATACATATTAGAGTGGGAGTTTCATTGGGCTGTTGAATCAACGTATATATATTAATATATGTAAAAGTGGTAGTTACTTATGCTGTTGAACAAACTCAAATCTCCTGTTATAAAACATTACTCCGGTTTTTCAGAGAAAGGTAAATCGACCAATGAAGTGGCTACGATGATGCATCAAACTCGGGTAAATTTTAGAACACTAGTTCAAATTTTATTTCCAACCATAAATATCATTCAGTAAATTTTGCATCAATGAAACATGGATTATTCGACAAAAATTCTTCTCATCTTCGATAATAAATTTTACGTCGCAAAAATTTGGGAATGCCGAACTCGCTTTGGATAAGCGTTCAAAATGTAAAAAAACACTCTCAAATGAAAGAATTTTGTTTCAGCGTTAGAAGTCAACTACAATTTTGAGAGACGTATACAAAATAATAATGCAAGTCGTTTCAATCACTTTAAAAGTTTTAACTAATTTCGTTTAGGAAAAAAGAGACGAACGTTTAGACAAACAAAAATTATATCTTCACTATCTGTACTGAATGTTACACCAAAGAATGATTATAGGCATATTCATTAGATTTCTTAGCACAAATATCTAGACTATCTCAATACAATTAGTTCAAAACCTACACTTCACGCTCCTTCGGAAAGCTAGTGGTGATGTAAATTCCCGGGTTGACGTTTAAGGCAGCCTCTCTCAAAATATAATTAATCTAAACATTAAAATTATAATGTATACCGTACCCCTGTCTCTTATACACATCTAGATGTGTATAAGAGACAGACTAAACCCTGACTAATAAGGTCTTCTTTCCGTTTCAAAATACTCGTTTCTCTCTTCATTTTGTTGGAGTAACCATCATGGAAAACATTATACTTTAATTCATATTTTTGGAATATTTAAAAGAATAATTGAATATCGTCTGGAATCCACTTTGTTGGATTCCTCTTAGAAACATTATCGTTCAAACAAGCCATGATTCGCGTGATCCAAGATACTTCACAGGAGCGGCACAGACGCTCTCACCATGGCTGCATCAGCGCTACTAGCCACTTCTCCAGCCACTTGCCGGCGCATGCCTCTGAAGCGGCAGAACCCCTATACACGAGGCTAGTAGCGCGGACAGTTCGAGCGCCGGATGAACTAGCGGCTAGTACTATCCCTGTGTACAGGCACCTTAATTAATATGATGCCTGAACTCAAGGATAGTACTAGCCGCTAGTACATCCGCCGCTTGAACTACCCACGCTACTAGCCTCGTGTATAGGGGTTCAGCCGCTTCAGAGGCATGCGCCGGCAAGTGCCCGCGACGCGGCCGAGAGGGACAACGATGTGTTGATTTCTGCGCTTTCTTCGCTGGAGAAGTGGCTAGTAGCACTGATGCTGCCATGGTGAGAGCATTTGTGCCGCTCGCGTGAAGTATCTTGGTTCAAGTGAATCATGGCTTGTTTGAACGATAATGGTTCTAAGAAGAACCCATCAAAGTGGAGTTCAGGCGATATTCAGTTGTTCTTCGAGATATTCTGACAATATGAATTAATGTGGAATGTTCGCCCCCTGCTTGTTACCCTAACAAAATGAAGAGATAAACGAGTATTTTGAAACTGAAGAAGACCTTATTAGTCAGTGTTTAGTTCTTCTCGACGTTGCATTTTTAAAGGCTAGAATAAAGGGTATAAAAACAACATACAGACTCGAGTTGTTGAAGGTGATCCCAACAGCTATTTTCGCAGACCTCACTCGACGGCTTCTAACGACGCACTGACTGGCGCGAACGAGAAGAAATCGGCACCTTATACTGTCCTCGTGTACAGGCTTACTTGCCGGATAGTCACCAAGCGACCGACACTTGCCAGATCTACTTGCCGCCTGCACTGTCCCCGTGTACAAGCACCTTAACACTGACGAGCTCCCGCGGGAGGACGAGGTGCCGGTCCATCCATAATGTTACAAAACGATAAGATTGACAATAGTTACAAGCTTTTGTACTGTTTATAGTGGGCTTTTGGTTACCATTTCTAAAAATTGATCAAAAAATTATGTTATCGCTAGGAGCATTCAACATAGATTGCTCTTGGTTTAATTATATAGGTGCTGTAAATAATTAGTTACGGTGTGCTTCCCCATTTAGATAATTTCGTACATTACACTTTAAATTCATATCATCAAAGAAAAAAACATTTCTTGGTACTTCTAATATCTGGGACACAAGTTTGATCAATCTTCGTTGATTCGCTTAACAATTCTTCAGCACCAGATGAGAGAAAATTTCTATAGTATAATATATGCAAAGAATATAATGAAATCTGATCATTACAGCATCAAAGATGTGATCTGCTTTAAAAAATTAAACAACGATGACGAGATTTGTGGGAGACTTGATCCAATAAACAACTATACTGAAGACGAAAATGATTAAAAACAAATTGGTACCTTCAACCTATAGTTATAAACTATAATAGAATAGTGATTATGCAACACAAACTAGCAAAAACTAATGGAGACTTTAAAAATGCATAAACATGTATCATTCTAGCAGGCTGGCTTAGCGTAGCTTGGGATCAGTAATCCTTGAAATTTTATAATTCTTTTATCCTGAATCCCGTAACATGCCTGTGATGTTATAAGGTACAATTATTCACTCATCATCATTCACATTCATGATAAAATTCGGCTTAGGTGCAGTCAAAGGCTGGTCCATCGTGGGCGCTGGAGGACGGTGGACGGGCGGTGGACGGGCGGTGGACGGGTGGTGGACGGGCGGTGGACGAGGAGAGTGGCGACGAGGAGAGCAAAGATGAACAGAGCGGCGACGAGGAGAGCAAAGATGAAGAGAGTGGCGACGAGGAGAGCAAAGACGAAGAGAGCGGCGACGAGGTGAGCAAAGACGAAGAGAGCGGCGACGAGGAGAGTGGCGACGAGGAGAACGGCGACGAGGAGAGTGGCGACGAGGAGAGTGGCGACGAGGAGAGTGGCGACGAGGAGAG
>NW_025932879.1:4759-50628 GCF_000764305.2 Hyalella azteca
AGAGTTGCTGGTAGAGGCGGGACGTAATCAGAGTTGCTGGTAAAGGCGGGACGTAAACAGAGTTGCTGGTAAAGGCGGGACGTAAGCAGAGTTGCTGGTAGAGGCGGGACGTAAACAGAGTTGCTGGTAGAGGCGGGACGTAAACAGAGCTGCTGGTAGAGGCGGGACGTAAGCAGAGTTGCTACAGCTGACAGTTCGTACAGCTGACAAGCTCGAGCAATCAAAAGAGCGGTTGTCAAGAGCGGCGTCAAGTCTACCATCGCTTGCGCCCAGGCTACTTTGGATGCAGGTGATGTACATATTACACGATCAGGATTATCTCAGTGTTTTTTTTGTCAAATTTAATCGATTTAATTTTAAATTGAATATATCATATAAATTTCAAAAATATTAAGGAGCTCTATTTGTTCACAGTATGTTTGTGAAGTACGCAATTGTGTAAAAATGAACCCTTTTTTCATCGTTTAATTCACTCAAATCAAGCGACAGTCTAATTTCAGTGAGAATATTAGAAATTATAATAAAATAGTTTATAGTTTGCTTTTTTTTGAGACTAAAACACCTGATGAAATGCGCTTACTTCTTCATGACGCATCACGAACGCTAATTTGGTTCCTGATTTACAGGCAAACTCATGTTCAAGTACAGCGGCAGCACCTGCAGTGTCGCAGCGAATGGGGTCTACGACCCAAGCCAACCCTAGCTCGTGTACTGGCGAGACGGTCTACGTTTTAATCCCATAGGCTTGACATACAATCAATGCGTTTCACGAAAAGCCTATTTTGGTTAAGTCATCACACTGTTCCCCAGATTGAAAATACTTATTGTTCACGAATTAATGAACCATGGTAACATATAATACTATTTGCATCTCCTCTTAAAAACGCTTATATTTATTCATAGAATTGTTTTGTTGTTGAATATTTGAACATTTTGTATACGAATACAACCTCATATTAGCGCGACTGCATTCCTAATATGCTCGTATGTTATATGGTATCTCAGAAACGAACGCGTGCTTCACCTCCCTGGGCGCGTTCTTGGACGGTGAAACGATACCAACCGACGGCAATTGCACCTCAAGCTGTGCTGCAGGCAGCGTACTGAGCGGAGGTGAGAAAATGAAATTTGCAATTTGAAAAAATATTGTAGAAACTTTTACATGTTGAAAAATTGCATGAGTCGTGAATGTTTAAAATAGTAAATCATTGCTTGGTAGCTACTGTAATGCATCAATCAGTAGTATATAAATCTGTACTGTAGAGAATCAGTTTTTTATCAATAATGACTACAACAATCTGTAGCAGTTACATGTGTACTATAAATAGCCTATTTTAGATGCCTCGAAGTTAGAACATTCCATTTAACTCACTTATTCATGCACTAAGTTTAAACAGTGATAATAGTGAATACCATACGTCCAGACAGTCAATATGTGGTACTCTTTCTCTCTAAAAAATAACGTAGTCTTATGAGCTACTTCTCGTGTTGTTCGTCATTTCCTGTAAACAATAAGCTTAAAATCCATGGAGTCTAGGCTATATATTTTACGCTTAAATTCGTTCATTCAACACAACGTCATGTCAAAAATTGTGGAGGCGAATTGTGTGAACACCTACTCACGAATACTGATTACATGCAACTATAGACTTGGTGGGTGGCTAAAGAAAACAGAAAATGAAACAATCGGTCAAATCCTGAAATTTACTAAAGGTATGATTGAACAGATACAATTAATGTTATTCCAAAATGAAAAGTAAGTGCACTATGAAATAAAATGGTACAATTTCTAGCGGCTTAAATGATGGGAAGAACACCGAGTTGCGACGTATACGACACAATGAACTTTATTATTAATGATCTTTTTTCGAACATTATAACTTAAAATTGCAGAATTGTTTTTCAAAGCTGTCTTGACGAAGTTTCTCTAATATTGGCCAAGAAATCATGCCAGAATTTTTGCTCATTTGCAATGGAACTCAAGTTGTATTCTTATTCAAGTAATTGATATTGATGAACATTTTTCCTAGGTGGGACTGTGCTAACAGATCTTGCGGAGAAAACGCTGAAGTGTTGCACAAACACCAAGTCCTCTTGCGTTCAATTAATTTGCCCAACCAACTCTTCTTGCAGCAGCATCACAAAAGAATACTTTTGTGATGCGGTGACCATTTGTGCTTATTATGGACTGCTTCTGGGAACAGTTGACAGGCTTGACTCATGCCAACAGGTATTGGACTCATGTGGCAGGAAATGAGTAACATCACAGTTGACAGGCTTGACTCATGCCAACAGCTGGAAATTAAGCCACATTGACGGAGGCTTTAGGGAGCATCTTCTAACGCCATGCAGACAGTGCGAGAACTGAAGGGATGGCGCGCACTGCCGACACCACGAGAACTAATTAATTGCGTCTGTTGCGCAGCTCCGACAGTACAAGCCTGAACATTTCTCCTTGCAGGCTCCATGTAATCTGCGAGTATTGCCCTGCAAAAACAATAAACAAGAGAACGGCGATTCGTGGAACCGCTGGCTTCTAGAAGGTTTCATTACATAGTTATTTAGCTGAAATATCAAAAGCCACTCATTGTTCGAGAAAAAATCGTGTCTTACTACATAAATTGCTCGCGGGTTCACTGAGAAGAAGAATATTACATTATTAACAAAGAAAATATCATAATTCATGCAGTTGGCCGTTTAATCGTCTATCAGTTTCAGAAATAAATTCTACCGAACGATTCTTGCGAGATGAGTTATATAAGTCCTCCGAGTAGGAGTTATCATGTGCTAATTAATAGACGCATTTATATTGATACGAGATTAATTAGGCAGTTTTAGTGTCCATATGAATGATGTACACACGTGGGTTGATACATATTAGAGTGAGGGTTTTATTGGGCTGGTAAATAAACGTATATATATTATTATATGTAAAAGTGGTAGTTACTTATATGCTGTTGAACAAACTCAAATCTCCTGTTATAAAACATTACTCCGGTTTTTCAGAGAAAGGTAAATCGACCAATGAAGTGGCCACAACGATGCATCAAACTCGGGAAAATTTTACAACACTAGTTGAAATTTTATTTCCAACCATAAATCTCATTCAGTAAATACTGCATCAATGAAACAGAGGATATTCGACAAAATTTCTTCTCATTTTTGATAATAAATTTAAATCGCAAAAATTTGGTCTTCAGCAATCTTACAACCCGAAAGACAGAGTGGAATGCCGAACTTGCTTTGAATAAGAGTTCATAACGTAAAAAAACTCTCAATTGAAAGAATTTTTTTTCAGCGCTAGAAGTCAACTACAATTTTGAGAGACGTATACAAAATAATAATGCAAGTCGTTTCAATCACTTTAAAAGTTGTAACTAATATCGTTTAGGAAAAAAGAGACGAACGTTTAGACAAACAAAAATTATATCTTCACGATCTGTACTGAATGTTACACCAAAGAATGATTATAGGCATATTCATTAGATTTCTTTGCACAAATATCTAGACTATCTCAATACAATTAGTTCAAAACCTACACTTCACGCTCCTTCGGAAAGCTAGTGGTGATGTAAATTCCCGGGTTGACGTTTAAGGCAGCCTCTCTCAAAATATAATTAATCTAAACATTAAAATTATAATGTATACCGTACCCCTTGATAAATCTTGTCCCGCTATCAAGTTTATGCCATTCAATAGTAACGATTGACTTAAAAAGAGATCCATTTAAAATATTTACTTGGACATGCTAATGGAATGGCTTATTCCTATTAATGTATTCATTATCTAATGAATTCGATTATTTTAAAAAATTGATACTTATTTACATAGACGATGATTTGTGCCCACTGACGAAATCGAAGAAAAATCGTTACTAACAGAAGGCACTAACCAATTACGAGCACAACTACTCCATACTATAACGAACTTTGTGTTAATTGTGAAAATTTCAGATTTTAGAAACGATCCACTTACCATTGGTGAGCCTGATTGAGGCATTTCACTCCCCATTGATGAGCTTGATTGAAACGTTTAACTCACCTACGTTGAGCTTGATTGAAACATTTAACTGACCAATAATGATATTGATTGAAACATTTAACTCACCAACGATGAGCTCTATTGAAACATTTCACTCACCAATGATGAGCTTGATGTGCGAGATGTCACAAATTCTGGTCGATGGAGAGTAACATTTTTGTTATGAGAATCCTGATGCAACTACCCAGAAATTTTCCTCAAAACTAATACGAGGTCTTTCAATCCACTCCTCCTGTTGAAATTAAATAATAAGGTCGAAATTTCGTTATAGCATAGGCTGAATTTATCTTCGAAAATTGGGAGGATTTAGTGGATTTTCATTAAAAGAATAAACAGAGGAAAGCATGTTAGACTATCATTCACCGAATTCTGTGACTACAACAGTAGACTTAGAACAAAAGTGTCAATTTATATTCATTCTTTCTCAAAAGTGGTCTTTGCAGTTTGAAGAAATCAATCCTTAGCACCTTAGAAGAAATCAGTCCGTACTGTTAAGAAATCAGAATCAAATGAGAGATTTATAGCTCATGTGTGCCCAATGGAGAGCCGCAACGAAATAAAGAGAGTGGCATGACCAAGTACGAGACCCAGCTCAGGCAAAACTAAATCTTAATCAAGTCAGACGTGTCTCTTGCGACGACAACGGTCAGATGTATTGAAACATGTCGATGAAGAATAATAAAGGAAAATGCAGTTCGTTGCTTCTTAACAAGCTGAGAAATGGGCGAGACTTTGTCGTCATTGCCTGACACTTTTGCCTTTGCGTGGTTCGTCCTGACTCAGTTTGACCGGGCAAATGCATATATTAGTGCTGCTAGTCCACTAGCAGCACTAATTAGTGTCCATTCTCTGCTGGTGCTGTGGGTAAGTGACTGTGTCACTTTTTAGCGCATTTTCTCATTTATGGAAAAAATGCACTATTATGCTCGCCATGTCCGTCCGTCCGTCTGTCCGTCCGTGACTTCAAGTTTTAGTCGACGAGAATATGCGCTCTCTAGCTCACTGCATGTGTACTATGCAGTGTGTACTGAGTTATATTTTTTAATGATATGACCCTTTCATTTTTCGACTACATCGATTTAAAGGCAGAATAATATGGGTATAATGTTTTTGCAGGATGATTCTCTGAACATCACGTGGGTTAGACGGTAATTAGCTTCTTCCTAGCATGTGCTTAAATTGTTACGGCTTGATGCGGAAATTTGCATCTTTTACCTCCTCTACCTCACATTTTCAATCATTAGTGCAATAAATTATTTGTGCTACTCATACATTTTTTTAGGTTTACGTGCTATTCTACAGTATGAATAAAATTTTACAAAATAATATTCTTTATTCGACTTTTTTTCTGTAAAGATTATTAAGTTACGAGAAATTTTATACTAATTTTGTTATAAAATCAAATACTTTTTACACAAGGCAGCCTGAGTTTGGAATGGTAATTAGGTTATAGGTTTGTTCATTTTATCATTTTATGACTATCGAATTAAATGATTCACCATAAATTCCAAATTTTAGACAGATATTTATGTATCACGCTGTATATTTATGTATATGCGCGCTGTCAGCTTGTAGCTGCTCAATTTTTTGAGAGAGAATAATTGGATTTGAATACAATTGAAATCTTACTAAAACAGCGTAATTACCTTTTGTTTGGTTTATGGAATGTTATCTAGGTTTGTGCTCTAGGTTTGGGAAATATTAATTCCGCCGATGGCTTAATTGAAACAGATGCTAGACGTCAAAAAAGTTTGTTTGGCTAAGGATTTATTGAAAAAATTTATTAATATCGAAAAATAGCTCGAAGCATTATTGAATTTTGGCGAGAACTTTTATCAAAACCACAATCATGAATGGTAAAGTATAGGTAACATGTTTATTGTCCTCTCAGTTGTGCATAAACATCAAACGGCATCAAAAAATTTTCATGAAAACCACAATCATGATTGTTAAAGTATAGGTAACATGTTTATTGTCCTCTCAGCTGTGCATAAACATCAAACGGCAATTCAGTGCTCTATATAAGTTGATTGTTCCTTTCCCCAGTTTTCAGATTACATCAATGATCTCAGTTGAGGGTTGGAATGGCAGAACAAAGCAGTGATTGTCGGTGAACTGGAACAGCATTTCCATCGAGTAGACTGGCTTCTCTGTGTTGCGTGGCGCGCAGTCCAGGTTCTTCGCCCAAAACCAAAGTATTTCTCCGGCAGTTGACATATTATGTTAGAAGGCCCCAATGCAAGTGAGATATAGCAACGAATGAGTTACATTCACACTTTAAGCTTTGAAATACTGCTCTATTTTCTTTGATTACGAAACAACATTGGAACTCTAATCTTCACATATTCTTCTTTACTGGCATGCGGTCCATGAATGGAGGAACCTCACCGAAAGACGTCATGTGATCGATTTGTGCTTGTATTTGAATATTAGTTCTGGAAAATGCAGCCGTAACTCTTTATTTCTTTTAGGCGCAATTTAAATATATTATTTATATTTAATTACATTATTATTTCGCTCTGCTCAAGATGTGTGTTATTAGACTTTTATTTGTGCATTCTGTTGCCTATTGTCTATATATAAGTGTATACCATAACAACATTTTTCAGTAAATAGTTCTATTTTTTGTACATCTTCATGGTATTATACAGGAGATAGTCCTAGCAAGGGAGCGTTATGTTATCACTGATCCTGTGTCAGTTCTCCATAATTTGACCAAAACGATGCACACTCGGTAACAAGAAATCAAGAAAATCAGAGGCAGCAATAACAAGCTTTCTAGTTCTGCTTCCATACTTTCGAAATAGCACGAACAACGACAGATGAATACCATGAAGTTGTTTTTCAGCAAATTTTTTTTATGCTTCTATAATTTTGAAAAAGCATGAACAACGACAGATGAACACCATGAAGTTGTTTTCCTGTTCAAACTGGCCTTGTCACGCTGGGTCGGGTCAGGGGGATGCACTTCTTGCCCTTTTTGTGCATCATCCTGACCCACTTTTGCGCTGCCTAATTGATCGGTGCTTGAACAAGAAGCCACGTTATTCAGGGCCATTGCTTTATTTTATATTTTAAGTGGAAGTTATTGAGCCCATGTTCTCGATATTTTGTTCCATATTAATATTAATGAGCGTCGCAATTCTAGTTGACATAAAATTTTTTGGTAAAAATTAGCAGTGAATCCTTTTAATATTTATTCGGATAATCATTCGCAGATGTTACTGAATTATTTATAAATAGTTTCTTGACTTATTAGGAGGTTACATTCAATGCAGAATAATTATTATTTGTATTCTTAATAAAAACTTAATTGGATCTTATGTGTAAAAATCCCTAATGGTGTTTATTATTGCGGGGAATATGTTTTCTCCTTGACATTTATTTGTCACTATTCATAACCCATTATTGATAAATGCCCGATATTCAAAAAGACGTACAACACTATTTTAAAAAAGATTTTGTTATCTGCACGTTCTAACATTGCAGCAAAAAAAACGAATTGAAGCAGTATTCAATGAAAGTTTCACACCACTTTCAACTGGCCGAAGCTGTAACAAGACAAATAACAATTATTTAACTGCTGAATTAGATTGAAGGCACAATATCTCGAGCCTTCTATTTACTACCAGCTTATCTATCACAATCACCCGCACTAGATTTTACCAGCTGATCTAAGCCGAACAAGAGTTAAGGTTTGTTCTGATTTTTGTACGGTAACTATTTTAAATGACGTGCCAATAATATAATGCCAACAAAAATACTATTTTTAGACACATTTAATGGTGTAGCAGCATTTATTGTGACGATTAAAGAGCCCAAGAGGATAAAATGTTTGGTATTCGCTCTAAGGAGCAAACTTTCCGGTAAGCTTACGTATGTTTGCTTCAAAATGCTCATTGATATTATTTTCATAATCAGTGAAATCTGTCGACCTCTTCCTCCTCCTCTTCTTGCCAACAACAAGAGGCAGCCACAAAGGCATCAGTGCCGCTGCCCCATACACAGCGATTGTTCCCGCGAAAGACACCGCGCTCGCTATTTCAGGTGAAGGATTCTGGAAGGCGGATGTTATCATTGAAAATACGCCTGGAGAGCTGGTTGAAGGGCGTGGCGTGGTGGTGGTAGTCGTGGTGGTGGTGGTGGTGGTCGTCGTCGTAGTAGTTGGACTGGAGGTGCTTCTTAGAGAAGGCAGCGTAGTGACCTGCGTTGTATTCGATGGATCCGTAGTAGACCCAGTTTTGTTTCTGAGCAAGTCCAATCTTGTATTCAAATCTCCATCGATTTGGTTCAGGAGATCCGTTTCATTTTTGCTAACGTTCAGTATGGGCTTAATTTCACCAGTTTCTTTGTCCACTAGTACAATTGGGCTCCCAGACCCTCCTAATCTGTCTTCATCAGCAGTGATGTCCGTAACGTTTAGTTGTATATAATTCTGCGTCGTTTGCTCGTCGGACGACTTGCTTTCGGCATCATCCCACCCACTGAGAGCTGATGATAAAAAATTACTCACCAACTGAACATCTTCCGTAGGACTTTTTCCATCGCCGAAAACAGGGGTTGTCATGAAGACACTGTCACGTGTTGTCGCCTCAGCCAGCAAGGAATGCAATTTCGAAAACGTAGATCTCACTCCAACATCCTCGTCTGTGATGAGAGGGAATGACGTGGTTAATTTCAAACCTGTTGCATGTTTCTCTGGAGGTGTACGGGGCTTCGTTTGCAGTGTTTTCGTGGTTAGCTTATCTTGGAACAACGAAGGATTAACAGAAGTGTAGGAATTTTTTGCAATTTTCATAGTACTTGGGGCTACCGATTGGATAAGGGCAGCTAGATCACTCGTTCGAATGATAGAATTTTCGGAACCATGCTTGGTTGAATTAGTCTTTCGCCCACTCTTAAAGTCTTCAAACCTACTCCTCGAGTTATAGCGGGATCCATTGAGGATACTGTACCAATCCGAATGAGGTGACTTTGCTGGATAACTTCTCTTCTTCCTCCTTCGCTTCCCGAACACCAAGGGAGCCCACATCGGCCAAAACGCTGAGGCTACGGCAACACCACTCGGCAGTGCCCCGATAGCCAGGGCTTTCATCACTCCCTGTACATTGCCCAAATAACCAGTTGACTTTTTCTTGTCCGTTGTGGTTTTGTTTGTTCGAGAAAGTGCGGTAAATTGACTGTTTTCTGAAAACTTGAGGATCTCACCATCATTGACAGTAGAATCAAGGCGCAGAATATCTATCACTTCAGAAGTAGGGCTAGAAGAAATACCAGATGACCCAGTCTCCCCAGTATCTACTTGATTATTTGTATTAGTTTTCTTGTTCGTTGGTCTACGCGCTTCTCCGAGCGCTGGCTCGACTGTCTCCGACGGAAGACGGGAAAGTTCTGGAATGGTAGATTTCTCAACACTGTTCGTTGGTTTTAGAGTTTCTGCCTGCTGCCGAAACAATTCTTCGGTTGAACTGATGAATTTGTCGATTTCTCGTAGTGTTTTTTGATCATCTTCATCAGCGTACTGTTCGTGCCTCAATTCGAATTCACCACTTGGTAACTTTCCCAATGCAGGCGATTTCACTCCCAAGGATTCATGAAAATAATCGTTGGACAAAGAAACAAGTGGTGATATTGTCGTAGCTCGCACAAAATTCGGTAACAAATTCAGTAATGTTTTACGCTCTGATGTCAGCCCATTAAGAGTTGATACTGAAACTGGATCCTGTTTTCCTGCTGGATTTTTTCCCTCATGGTTATGGTTTGTAGAATCGAGTGTAGTCAAATGTGTATTAGTTTCATTCTCTTTGCCATCCAATGTCTGCTTTGGAATGATATTAATGATAAAAACATTGACATTTGCCTGGGTACCGCCCTTATTTCCCAGGATCTTTAGAAGTTGATCTAGTTGGGAATTTTTTGAAAGGGGTATGTAACCAACAGACACATCAGAGGGCTGTTTATAGCCACCCTCTGCCAGGTACTCTTGCGGAGCAGCAATCAGGCTTGATAAAGCGTTACGTAGTTCACGTCCGTCAGGAGAAGAGAAATTGGTATTGTTGATAGGGAAAGTCTCCTCTGAAGTGTCCATCACCTGGAAAATAAAAACTCGTCATTGTCTAAAAGTGCAATTGTTAATAATTTATGTTTTATTTACTTGACTCAGAAGAAATCTATTTTGTAACAATGATGGTTTTTTATATATAACTTGGATAACAATTTTTTTCTTCTCAATTTTGGAAGATCTTACACTGAGAAATGATATTTAAAATACGATGTTTTTCATCGTTTCCGATCTAACTCTTTCGTTATCTTTCAAGGCAAGGAAGTATTTCACATACGTATAATTAAAATTGGTTCTAAATTCAATTTATTTGTCAACTTTTTGAATATGAAAAGTTTTCTCCCTACAAATTCCAGAGACAAATCGGAGCCTGAATAGAAATATTTGCTAGGCTGCCGAAACTATTGAAAGATGTGATACCATTTGTATCACATCATTATAATACACTAGAATGACTAGATGGTCTAGTGATAACAGTTCAGAGCACCAGAACCCATAGGTTGCAGAAGCGACCTATGGGTCCAATCTCAGCTTTCTGCGTCAGTTTTGGTTAAATCGGCTAGTAGGCCACGTGGTTAAGCAACGCAAAATTGAAGCAGTGAGTTGCGTGTTCGAGATCCGCAACAAGCTATATAAATGTTCTGCGATGTCCAAAATCGGCCCTAGGTTTGATGGCCTCATGAACGCAAACTCCGCTACTAAACTGTCTAAACAGTGCTGTAAAGCAGGAATAGTTTACGGAGCACCGAGACCTTTTCTATGACCTGTAGCATTTCATGATCATTCATGTGAAACTATTGAACTATATACCAATAGTGTTGAAAGCAGGAATATTTTACGCAGCATTGAGACCTTTCTTATAACTTGTTGCATTTCTTGATCATTTATGTCGCGGCTTCCTGCCTCCACAGCCGACAACACAACAGCATTCAAGTCACTTGATGACGTCATTCGAGGACCCAAGTGTTGAGCATCAATCTGCATTAAGAAACATGTAATAATTATACTCAATAAATTCCCTTAATAACAATCATTGCTTTACCAATAGTGTTTTTAAACAAATTTCGAATAGGTAATCGTTCGATATTAAAATCAATTCCATTTTTAAATCTCCACGCTAGTTGATTTAGCAGTCTTACTCGTCCTAATTAACAATGTGCACTCGTACAAAATAGTGTCCTGCGGTGGTCCGATACTATTTTAACAAAAATGGCGATGTGTGGATACAACGTTAGTAGACTAATTCGATTAAATTGTTTTCCTCCTTTTTGAGCGTGAAAAGTATTGCAATGCAGTGCAGAATGAGAAGTTTTGAATTGTTACAAGTTATGCCATGCACTTCCTAAAATTATCTGACCACTCCAAATACATACAAAAATAAGTTTGTTCAAATTGAATTTATAAAAATTTTAATTTATTTATTGACGTTTTTGAGCATCCATCAATAAAATACGCTTTTAGTAATTTTTGACAAAGTAATCAATGCTTCCGCTGAAACTAATATAATTAGCAACGACGTTGAAACGCCCACCTTGGAGTGAGAAAGAAGTTTAAGCGTTTCTTCGTTGTCCAGTTTTGATTTTGCTTTGGTGATTACGATGTTAATGGAACCTTTATCTTTTTCCCGATCTTCAGGTTCAGAGAGTGCTTCTGGAGAATCCTGCTGAATTGGTTTCATAACGTCGGGATTCTCCTTGACTTGCACAGAAGGTTGTAGAAGTTCTGTCGCCTCGCCGTATCTGTAACAAAATTTTCGGATATATTTATGGAGGTATGGTACAAAAGAAAATTAATATGTATTTCGCAAATCGATAGAATTGTAAACTAATTTTTTACAACACTTCTCTTTAACTTCACTTCTTGTTTGTCTGTCTGTCTGTCTGTCTGCTACAAATCTTGTAATCAAAATTTAATACACTTCTACTTATCCTATCGATATGAAATTTTGCACACTTGTGTAAAGTTGGAGACAATGCACGAATCAAATGTCAAAATAAAAGATTTTAAAAATTAAAATTTTTTTTTTCAATATTAAAAAAATTGAAAAAATAATTTTAAAAAAATTGAAAAACTAATTTTTTTATTTGAAAATTAAATGAGAAATTCATTGTACATTTGTAAGATTGGAGACACTAGATTCTTTAGAAGTGTTGTCTTTAAAAAGTAATTTTTAAATGTATATTATTATTATAGAACTAAAAGCATATGAAAAACGACACACAGTTCCCAGATAACATTTACTAACGAAGCATATATATCAGATGACGCTCCAAATAACATGCTGGACCGTTACTTTCACTTATGAACGTTAACGTAACAAAAGGGAATAACAAAACGTGCCATTAAAGCACGCAATTTCTGGCTCCCTTTATTGCTTTATTGTTTAATCGTTGACCTGCGGAACATAAATTGCTTTAATGTGTTTTTCACCTGTTTTAAGGCAATAAATAATGACCGTTTTAAACCGAGAATGTCCCCAAAATTCAACTATTTATTGATTTCTCACGTTGAGATTATCAGACTTCTACTATTTACCTACTGTCAGCTAGGTGCGTATTAATTTGCATCTGAAAGTCAATGATTGTTAGAGGACTCAAATTGATCTGCCGTCCTCGAGATAGTACTAGAGTTTCGTTTTCCTTCATCTTACTTAGTATTTACACTATGAACAGATTCAATTTTAGCACGAACCCTTCTTGAAGATAGTCTGCGTCCCCTTCGGTGTCCCAAAAATATTCATCAAACGTCCCTGGATCATCTGACGTACTCCTTGTTTGGTCAGTGATCTCTGGAACACGAAATCATTATAACGTGTGCATATCTTAACTTAAAATAATAAATAATAACAGCTTTATATATAGAAGTACCATCAAAATCTCCAAAATTAATTGCACTCATCTAAGAATTGATCGTGTTCTATCGTTTAGATCATCAGACTTATGTTATTCAAAAGCGGGCTATTACATGAACTTATTGTGAAGTTGACACCTAGAAACCAAAGGAAGCAAGACATCACTACCATCAAGGAGCTGCTGTTGTAATTGCTTCACAGTTTCCGATGAAATTTTCGAATGCTTTCCCTCCAAATTTTCACTGTGTCGTCGTGTAACAGGAAAAGCTGGGGAAATTTCAAATGTTACTCCAGGCTTGTTTGCCGGATCTTTGCTTTGATTTTCAATGATCTTGTACCCCGGACGCGTCAAGCCAGAGGCACCAGAAGCAAGGCTTGGTTTACTGGACGGCCTTCGTGTCGAGGGTGCGGGACCATCTAGTGGAGCTGGTCCAAGCACTTCGTTTAACTCTTCTTTGTACTCGTCACTTCTGAACAGAAGTGACCGCTCGTCGTCGCCCAGCACTGCTGAATCGCGCTCATTTGCCTTCCCTTCATCAAAGCTTGCTAGTCCATCCGAAGCTGCAAGGAAAATGAATTGCTGGACGAAAATTTTTAAATTGAAGATAATTAATAATTTCAAGCGTATATGTCTGATTGCATAAATTTAACATAAATACCTTTATTGCATGCAGTTTCTCTAATTACTTTTTTAACCTTTGACTGCCAAATACAAATACTTTTTTAACCTTTTTCTACTGAATGTACCTTTGACTACTGAATGCAAATACATTTTTAACCATTTTTCTAATGAATGTAAATACGTTTTTAACCGTTGACTACTGAATGCAAAAACATTTTTAACCATTTTTCTAAAGAATGTATATACGTTTTTAAACCTTGACTACTGAATGCAAATTTATTTTTAACCTTTTACCACTGAATGCAAATACTTCTTTAACCTTTGACTACCAAATATAATACTTTTTTAACCTTTTACTACTGAATGTAAATACTATTTTAACCTTTGACTGCTGAATATTGCTCTCGTGCCTTAAAGTGCTTGTACACGGGGACAGTACTGACGGCTAGTAGATCAGAAAAATGCCAAATGTCTACCGCTTGGTGTCTATCCCGCAAGTAAGCTTAGACATGAGGCAAGTTTAAGGTGCCGCCGTGCCGGTATCTAGTCGTTACCGCCACGGCGGCCTCTTGTCTAAGCTTACTTGCGGGATAGACAACAAGAGGCAGACATTTGGCACTTTTCAGATCTACTAACCGCCAGTACTGTCCCCGTGTACAAGCACCTTAAGCCGTCAGATTCAAATGGTATCGTCCACGGGGGAGCGCACCCGTGGACGGCGTGTTAATTAATATTTATTTAACCACGTGTTTCCCCCATCCCCGTGCCTCACACGACAGCGGAGAGATGGGCGAGGGGGCAACGCCCCCTACAGCCCAAACACTCAGCAGGATCCAGAGCAGGGGGCGGCGCAGTCGCTGCATTCCGGCACTTTATTCGATTATCTGCGGGACAAAAAGTATAGTTTTAAAGAATATTCATTAAATGAAACCCAAACAATCATTTATTTAGAGATGCCTGAAATGTTATTATTTGGATGCAATTTTTTTCAAGTGAAGGAATTGGCTTCTAAAATATTTTTTTTTTGCGAAACTGAGAGTGCTACACAATTGTTCTAAGCTATAGCTTCTGACCCAGCATTATTTCCCAAAGTCTTTTGATAATTCCCAAGTTTCAACAAATTGGGAGAGCCACGTTACTGGCATTCTGCTTACGTGATCCTAAATAGTGGAAGTTGATCAAATAATTCTGTTTTTCGAATACGATACTGAGATTGCATATATTCTATTACCACGTATCCAGAGTAGGAGTGCACTATAGTCACTCTGTAAGATGGCAACAGCGCTGCACATGACTGCTTCATCATCAGACGTAAATAAGCTCATTAAATTCGTATTCTTCTCATAGACATTAACATCGTTATCAGTAACTGTGAAAAGAGCATCTCAAATTGCAGGAGGCTTTGTCATTTTTAAAACTGCACCAGAGTAACTTGAGTAACGGTAATGCAGTGCTGCTGCGAGCACACGTATATAATATTCATTCTCGCTCCTAGTATGCTGCTGTGCACAGCTAGAATGAGCTCTATATACTGTTCCATGCTTCGACCACAGCTGTCTTCTGCAGAGCGCCTGAACTCAGTTTACGTTGCCTCAATGATTTCAATAGCAATTAAGATCTGACTTAAATTCTGCGAAATAGTATCAAATTAAGCAAACTGGGAATTCACCCTAAGAAAAATAGCACTAGAAAAAGTAAAAGGGTAAAAAGTGACAGGACACGGTATAGAGATAAAGGTTTCTGAAACATTTTTTGACAACGTTAGTGATGAAATAAGTATGCAGATGAATTTCAATTTATTAAAAAAATGTCACTATAACTACAAGGTTATTCAATAGAGTATGATAGGCTGGGAACAGCAAGCAGATGTCAATCATAATTTTCATTAATGTCACCCTGCAGCAGCGGCAAGCCCTCCGTATGAAGTGAGTGCTATTAAGCGCTCATTTGCAGGACGATTGCCCTTTAGGAGTTCCGATCTACTACCGTTTTTTTCTGGGTCAGGAAGCTAGAGAAGAAAAGTCCACGGAGAATAACCAGGCAGTAGGTCACATAGAGCTCCTCTCTGGAGAAAGACGCGCGTCATGCTGACGATTCATAGTCCCGTGATTTTTTCCCCATATAAAGAATCGAATTTTATTTTAATGAATAAATTACCGGTTGTTATTTTGGACACGTTGAGGCTGCTCTATATAATAAATGTATTTATTACGGCAATAGTCGAGTATTACTTCGTAAGACACAATACAAGCAAATAATAACTGATGGTGTTTAAACAATCTCGGACATGATGTTTGATCAGTTGCTCGACCGGCCATGCAGAGTCGTAACGCAAATGCACGATGACATGGTGTCGTCTAGACCGATGTTAGCATTATTTCAATGTAAGGATTTTAATTACCTTAAAATAGCTAAAACATAAAATTTATATCATAATATACTTACGAACAGGTTATATGATTTTGTTTCATCCTATCTTCACGACATTCGATGTATGGAAGATGAATTGTATCCTTCAAAATCAGAGGCTCATCCTCTCTGTGGCACTAACTCAATCAAGTTTTAGACTTTGTCTCGTCGTTAGTAGCTGCACTCTTGATGAGTTTGAAATTCTCAAAGAAATAGTTTTTTTAAATGAAACATTTTTGCGATAGGAGTTTGCTAGTAGACAACCCTGACGTGGTTGTCTACTGAACAGTAATTGAACTGTATCGTTCTGTTCCATACGATCAGAGAAGCTCCTTCCTTATACGCTCTAAATATCACTCGCTACTTCGCGTCGGAAATGAGAAATTATCTAGATTTCACAACTAGATAAATTTTCCCTGTAGCTTCTCCTTTGGCATAATATTGTCAGTTGGTATTTTCATCGCTCAGTTTAATGAGAATATTTTTTATTTAATTGTAATGTCAAATACAATTTTTAAAAGAATTTTTTAGTATTCCTGGTCGCAAACTCCTATCGCAAAAATATTTCATTAAAAAAAACTAATTCCTTGACAATTTCAAACTCATTGAGGCGATTTTTAACCCTTGTCTAGGTGTTGCAGCATAAATCCTTGCAGCAAAAATGGGGTCATGCGTTCTTAACACAGATAATTAGAAAGTCGTTTGTGCGATATATGCGTCGATTCGTTGTCGTATTTTCGTGTTAATTGAAACAACCGTATCTTCTGGAGGACACGCGCCGTGTGTGTGTTAGATATGGTCCTCAGGCGTTGCTCTCTAATTAGCTCTCTACGCTTTCATCGGAAGTGGAGAGTATCTCAAAGCAATTATCCCGCAGTAATTCATACAACAGAACTTTCAGTGAGATCTCTCGGACGCTCATCAAGTGCATGATATCAGTTTCTTGATGTACGTCTGGACACACTTTATTATTCAATGAAACCATTACGACAAGATGAGTTTCAAGTAAAGTTAATTACAGCCAGGCTATAATTTAACGTTCTCACTCATGTGAAAGAACGAGTTTATTTTATTCATGTTTACTTTGTGAGCCATGTGAGCTCGTGGTCATTTATGATTAGATGCTCGGGTGGAAAATTCGACTGAAACAAAAGTCGATTTTTAGTACTCAAGTGATGTTAAGTGTGATTGACTGATGTTTTGATATAAAATATGTGTCGCATCGTGTCTTGTTATCACGGTAAGTAAATCTACTTGCAACAGAAAATATTGTCTTCTATCATATCATGCCTTATCATATCATATCATATGATATCATATCATATCATTTCATAGTGATGTTGGCGTTGAAGAGTAGGCCTGATGTGGCCTGTGATTCTTGTAGTTTTCGTGACTTGTTCACGCAGGAAATCTAAAAACAGGTCCTTCGAAAGCATCTTCTCAAAACTGACGTTAGATTGAAATAGCTACTAGACGTCTAGCAGGTTCGTATGGTACGAGGCATTACAAGTCTTAACATTTATTTCTCTATGAACTTAATAAAGCTTCTCAAACAGCTTTTTCGAATTGGAACCAAGAGAAACGAGTTGATATGAAAAAAATATGTTTACATGAAAACACAAAAAATATGCTGCTATGTAAACACAAGATGCAAGGTAGTATGTATATTCAAGAAGTAAGTTGCTATGAAAACGCAAGAAATAAGTTGACATGAAAACATAAGGAACATAACTCAGATAATTATTTCAACATTTGAATGTTAACATAATTCTTTCGTGGTCATCTCTTGCCACTAGACGGTAACCTGCACACTCACGATTTTTAACACTTATATCGTTCTTAGTCTTAGATAATCGAGCATGAACATCATGTCAAGTTCAGATTTGTTGAGCTCAAATAGATGGAGTGCGTAAGAATACCTTTGTCGGCTCTAGGCCGCACCTCCACGTATGGCTCGAGCATTCAGGCGCCAAGGAATGCATTAACGGCTAGTACGGATGGCAGGCATGATATATTTATATTAAATATTTATTAGGATATTGGCGCCAACCATTTCTGATAAAAAATGGCACCTATAAGTGAACAGTTTAAAGTTGTATGAAGTAGTCAATATTATATAATAATAAATCGGATAATAATAAATAAAAAAATAGTAATAATAGATATTATTCATATTGAGATACACGCAGCAAAATATCCCGAACTTGATCGTCAATTCCATCTTTATCATTGAGTTGTTATGAGAACCATGAAAGATTTACGCTCGACGTTACCATGATTAGAAATTTTTCACATACTTGAATAAACTAAGCAGAGAATATAGCGAAAGTAATTCAGTTAATCCCAGAGTGGGCCCGTGAAAAGCGAAACGCAGCGACCATAGATATACGCGTGATGCAGAAGGTGTCATATCGTTCATTTTACTGTACAATTATCGTAAGTCGTGCATGTATAACAGGTTTCACGATGACTCGGAGGTTTCAATACAGGTCTACTAGTCATGCGACACGGGTAATTAATAAAAAGTTTAATGAAAATCAAAGTGCAAGTGTTAAGATGCTTTGCTTGTCGTTGTTTCTATATGATCTAGTGCGGTGAAGGTGTGGCATTGCGTAAATTAAGATTTTGCCGCGAGACAAATTGTTTTCCAATCAACCACGGAGAATTTAGGGATCAAGGGAACAAGATGTATCATATTTTATTAAAACTTATATTATTATATTATATCATATTATATTATAATAATTGACTTCAATCAACCGAGTAAACTAAAATAAATTGAATGGTATTTGAGTAGGCAAGTCTATCAAATGACATTGAAATAAACTGCAATTGACTTAGTACCTCTTCACATCTCCGCCTCACGTGGCCTCTACAGTAACATATCACACCAGGCGACAACTCGCAGTGTCCGCGCCGTGGATACAAAGTAAGCAAGACTCTCACGCTACGGCCGCATCTGTCGCCCCTTATTCTTGAGTAATCATTTAACCGTTACCAGTCCGTTACAAGCCGCATCCCGCACCACGACTAAACTTCTACGTTTATTTCTCCATTAGTCATTTTATTCTACATATACTTAATCTTTTAAGCTTTCCTTCCTCTGAGCTTACAAATCAAGTCATTTTATTAGCTCTAATGAAGTTTAGGTAAATATTAACTAAGGGTGAAGATTAATTTCTTGTTGTCACGGCATGCAAGTATCAAAACTGCGAAGTGGAATTCATCGATCTCTGATTAAATGTATTCCTCATCCGCAACATAAGGCTTGTGATTCTGGAAAGGATGTTCAATGTTGTTCCATTTGTTATTCATTTCAATGTTAATGAAATTGCATTTCTGAGATTTGTATAGGTTCGTTAAAAGCTACCGGCAATCGACTCATCTTTGACTAATATCGGGGCACAAGGAAGATGGGTACACATGAATATTTGGTTTAGTTTATTTAAAGAACTTACGTTCCGGCTTCCAAGACTCAGTTTAAACTGTTAGAAGTTACTCATATTATCTTAATCTAAGAATTTATTCTACAATAGGTGTGAGGCTGGCGAAAAAAATATGACGAAGAACGGTTTGAAAATTAGTCGTGATCCTTTCATGAACGTCGTGACACGATAATCGCGGTTCAGTTCATGATGACACTCGCTGGATTACAATTGATTCACAACTAATATTGCACGATTGTAAATGAAGCCTTTTATAAAATTATTTTCAACATCAATCACATTAAAAAAGTCATTCAAAAAATTACGCGTCCATATCTCGTTTTGATCGCGCGTGCTCCACGTCAGTGACGTGAGATGCACGAACAGACGAAGCAAATAAACAATCGGTAGTAAAAGTTATGTAACGTGAAAATGAAAGTTTGGAAATTAGTACCCCACTATCTACATACCAATGTGATGTACGATAGTAATTAATTATTGAAAAAAATGCTAGAAATGTATATTTACAATTGTAAGAACAGTTTGATATTAGCTCATTTCATATAAAAAGGAGAATAGTTAAACTCACCGAATGGAAAAAAGCGCTGAAGCTTATCTTCGAACTAGTCCTAAGTTCCTCCGACTGTCAATTTTACATAAAAAGTGGTAATTATAATGTCCGATACGAAACTTTTAAATGAAATTTATTGAATCGCTTTACCCTTATTTACTTCAACACGAGCAAGTTATGTCACGCTTTTGACACTAGCTGCCTTGGCTTTACTCCAGAGTCATCGCCTGCACAGACACCGACAAGCCCTGACAGCGTCATGAGGCAGCACAGTACGCACTGCTATGCCGCAGCCGTCCCGACTCCCGAGCGTCAGGCCGGCACCTCGTAAGGAGGTTAGCAGCGGCAGCGCCACCACGCACCACCGATTGCAGGACATGGCAGCAGCCGCTCTCACTGCACCTGCGAGCACGAGATAAAACTTCTCTTAATTCCCCCTTTACCTAACTTATGAATAATGACTGACGATCTGATATTTTTAAAGTTAATGATCTTCGTGAGGTTTGATGAATTCGTTTCGTCAAATCAGGTTATTTTTTGCATGCATATTCTCACTAATTGAGCTTAATTACTTAGAGATGGAAATTCTAAGCGTACGTCTATGCATACACGAACGCCTAATCAAGGTACAAAATACACTTTTTATAGTGCGATTAATAAATATTTGATTCATTCATTGCAGTTAGCACGGAACGAATTGCAATAGATTAGGAACGTTTATTTACGGATACTTTTACTGAGATTAGATGAATTTGATGGTAGCTATGCATAGATTTATTTACATAAATTTCACGCTCAATGTATGTGAAAACATCACATACCCAAAATTGTTGTCACAAGGCAATTTGAGCTCGATGCCTTCAAATGAGCGGATAGGAGTCGAGGTATTGTATCGACAGTATCGTCGTATCAATGCTCGTGAGGAAGCGTGAACGGCTTATGGTTTCCTCCCATCACTCATGAGTTGGCTGAGACAATGCACTCGTGCATCAGAAGCTATCTACTTTCAGCTATCAAAGCTCTACTTGCTTCAGTGTCGGGTAGATATTTGTCAGAACCTCCATACTCTATGTGCATTGCGAGACACAACGCTGTTGAGCTGCATCTCGTTGTGAGACGTCATAGCATAGCATATAGTAGCCTAACATCGGCGTTGAAGTTTAGGCCCAGTTTAGCATGTCGCCGATTTTTATAATGTTCTTGACTTATTTCCTGGAGATCTGAGAACTGGCCTGTTGATCAGACGTATCCAAGACTAATGTTGAAGCTAAAGTAGCGGCCATCCACTAGTTTGTGAGGTGGGATGCACTTTTAAGCAAAACACATACTTCTGCATAGTTTTGTCTAGTCTTTTCATGAACGGTTTCTTACACGGAGAGTCATCGATTACAGCAGGAAGTCTGTTCCATATGTCGGTGACTCGGAGCGAGAAGTGTTATCGCATGGATGAGTAGCACTGCAGTTTTTTTAGTTTATAGCCGCGGCTTTGGGAGTTGGTTCTTGTTCCATATTCTAGTAATCCTTCTGGAATTTTGTATAAAACATGAGCCATAGCCTTGTACAGACAAGCATTGTTGACACATGCATGGAACAGTATGGATAAATGCGTGACATTGCAAGATATAAACGGGAACAATGTATGGTAACATTGATGGGTATGGGTTGAACACCGTTCTTTATACTCTGAACATGTTTCAAGGGACAAGTTTACACTCTCTCACGCAACTATTTGACTCTCGTGCACCATATAGAGTATTATTCATACTAATGGTGAATCTTCAGAGCGAGTGGATTAGTGAGATTTATCGAGGCAATAAGAGCAGCAGTCTTTAATTAGTAGTATTTACTTTAGTAGTAGTAATTAGTATTTCCCCTTCATTAGACATGGAAGGGGAAAACTTCATCTCGTTTTTTTATAACTTTGACGGATATCATAGAAAATTATAGAATATGAGAGATTTGTTTTTTGAATATTTTCATATACGTTAATTTGAGTGATAAATGTGCCTTCGATTAGTTTATAATCTATCATCGGGTTCGCGGGCGGGAGATGGAACGGCATCCTATCACTGCAGTCACGAAGCTCTTGGTGACCAACGAATGTGGAAACCTGGAGTTTGCCTAAATAGGTTACAGCCGACGAGAGCGCCACAACTCTCAAATAATAAAAATAGCGGTTTCAGCGTTTAGTGGGCAGAAGGCCTGTCGCCGATTCTCAAGATCGCAGAACATTCACAACATTTTGCGGTCTCGAACTCACAACTCAATGCTTCAAATTTTGGGTTGCTTAATCGCCCGGCCTCCTCGCAGAATCTGGCGCACAGAGCTGGGATCGAACCCGCGCCTCTCTGCTCCAATCTTGGTACTCTGAACCGTTACCACTAGGCTAAGATCTCTGAATTGACTAAAACTTCAGGAATGACCCCAGAACGCTGGACTCAAATTCTCTGAAGTAACCGAAGAATTCCGATCTGATCCAAGAACTCTTTTCATAAACTACACGTCGAGAATTTATGAACTGTAGGAGTAAGCCGAGATTGAATTAATGACGAGTTTATTGACGACTGCGACCCTAAAGCATTAAACTGTAAAATGCTACTCCCTTTTACTATTCTGACGTTTTTAAGAAGTTACAGTAGTACGTAGTAGTAGTAGAATGGTTTGATAGCGCTTCAGCTTTTAAGCTATTTCGCGCCGGAGGTCAAAATGTAACATCGCCAGAAGGAGGAAGGTCTCAATTATTCAAATTCTCAAATTATTCATCACCCACAAGGAGCGGAAGGTCTCAATTGTCCAGCCCGCTGAAGATGGCTCGAGAGAAGCAGGGTTAGCATCTCAAAGAGACGAAGTGACAAGGAGGGACAGGTGAAAAGCAACTGAAACTAAGACAATCGAACGCTTATCGCTTACACGGGACGTCGGCCGCCAGCACGAGAGACAGAGAAGGGAAATGTAAGGAATCCTACCTACATATAAATAGCTTAATGTAAGGAATCCTACCTACATATAAATAACTTAATATAAGGAATCCTACCTACACAATAACTTAACCCCACAACTGAGACCTGCAGTCAGACACCGCGAGCTCAACGGTGGGGCGCTCAGGAACAATCCCCCCTAGGAACGCGAAATCCCATAGGACTTCTGACGAGTACAGACACACGTCAGAAGTCACCCCTGAGGGTTTAAGAAGTTACAACGCTAGAACTGTATTTCAAAGCAGCTGGAAGTCCTAAAATCCTAAGGAGGCGTAACTCGATAGCCGTGATACTGAGCCGTACAAGGATTGTATTGACAACGGGAAGAAAAAAAAGTTCCAAGTATGTATAATACAAATAATACATCCTTATTGAAAGAGTAAAAAACGCAGTAACAGAAGCCTTTCTGTAATTCCATTACGCACATTGCTTGATAGTGTTTAATAACCAACGCATAATCGAATGAAATTCTATCTGTGTAGCCGCTCCCAACCAGGATTGGGGACTGTCTGGTGCGTCTGGTGAACGTTTCAATTAGCGCTGCAAGATTTGCTCTAAATAACGCAACTCGTTAGAGATAACAAACGAGAGCTGCTCAAGCCCACATCCTTTGTCTAAGAGGAATTAGGTAGATAAGTAATGAAATAATAACTTATTCACCTAACAAAGTAAGGTATGAGACACCGCGAAATTTTACCACGATTCCAAACAAGAGATAAAGTGGTCAATTTCAATGTGATTTTTAGCTTATTAATATTTCATAATTTAATATCAACATTAATTATTGATCAATTCATGATCTAAAATTTCGTCATCGTGAGTTTTAAGTGTTGAACAAAAGCTTTTAATAATTAAGCAGCGAAAAATTCGATAATTTCCACAAGCGATCGACACTGCGCACAACTACTACAAGAAAATAAAATTTCAACAATGAACTCAATTACCAAGATTAGAATTCCAAAAACCAGTAGAGCGACCTCAAATACTCTGCACGTGTCTTGCTCAGCATTGCAGCCAATTCTGGACAGTCATATGATCACCTCCATGAAATTTCTTGCTACTCACTAGTACTCGAACGCAAATGTTCCACATCGCATATAGCAGAATATTCAAGAGGATGCGGATAAACGTGTAGAAGGAAAAACAATCCTAAGTGTCGGTCAAATAAAAATGATACCAAGATAACAGTTTCGTGTGCTTTAGGTGCCCATGGAGCTAAATTGCGGACTTAGGCAAACACGCGAAGGAGATTATCGGTTTGAAGATAGTTGCAACGTAACACCGACCAGCAATAACGGTAAAAAAATAGGAATGCTAAACCACCTGAGTGGACACAAACCAACAGTCATAATAATAGAATAACTTACTCTAAAACTTCTTCCTATTAAAAATACTTTAAAATGCTGTGCAATTTGTACACTTTTCAAACTATATTGAAAATCAATCGTTCTCGGCATGTATTTCACTAACTTTACTCTTGACTTTTTGCATGAGAGATTTCATGTTCTGCCAGGCGCCGGTCGAGTCCGGCAAATTTTCAAATAGGATGTGGTCCGTAACATCGACCGTCCACTTGTCCGGGTGTGGCAGTGAAGTGAAGGGAGTGATGGACTTAGGGAGCACAGCGCCCATTACGAAGCCCTTGGATGCCGCCTTGACGTGCCGTCTCGCACGCCTTCCAACAGCAGCAGGCGTCGAGGACGAGTCGGGAGGACCAGGATCAGTGAAGTCATCTTCCTCAGCTCCTTCTGCTGTAGTTTGCAACTCATCTACAACGCAGAAGTCACTTTTCACGGTAGAGAAGCCGCTTTCGTTTACAGTGGCGGTGCTTTCGTTTCCTGCGGTGATGTCAGTTGCGGGACTCGTGACACTCTCCTCCAGAGGTGATGGCTCCAAGTCTATAGTAAATAGCGAGCTGCCAGCAGCGGCTACATCGTCAGATAATTTGAGCTTCTTGCTTTGGCTTGAATTTTTCTCTTCGTCAGAAGACACTTCCCCTTCCTCCGGCGACTGAAAAAAGTAGTAAAGTATAATACATCTTATTGAAAAAATTAAGGATGAAGAAAAATAAAAAGGATGATGATTTATGAAGAAAATTCAAAAAGATGGACAGTAGATAAAATGGAAATGACGTGCAATACTTATTGCACTGCAAGACTGAAAAAATGAAACAAAGGAGATCCTAATTTTCAAGATCGTCAAAATAATGAACTAGCGATTTACAAAAAATTTAAGGTCAAGAAATAACACGTTGACTACGAAGTGGTACATATGCGTACCACGAAATGTATTTCTCCAGGACGAAGTGGTGCATAATTCAGGTTGCCTAAAATCGGCCAAATCCGAGAACAAAAAAGGCCAAAAAAGGCCGATAACAAAATATATACCTACTAGTTTATTTGTAGGTTCCGCTATAAAAATTCCATTTATTTTCTTTTTCCAGTACTTAAAATTTAATTAGGAAGTACCACTATCATAAATTTTATCCGGCCAACGCAATTGTGAAAAACTAAATCACGGAATTTGTCCGGAAAAAATAACCGTCTGGCAACCCTGTTTAAAAACCGTACAAAAAATGAAATAATAGTACAAGATGAATCAATCGTAGTCAACGTGTTAAAAATCGGACAACATCAATTCACTGAACTTCATAAAGATAAGATCAAAAGTTCATAAGAAATGTCCCTCACAAGCAAAAAGCCTGCGAGTGAGATTGCAGGATAATCATTGAGAAGCGAAGTGTTAGTGTCACAGACCTCGTCCAAACGGCGCTTGCCAGGTCGTGTGGCAGGGCTTGCTGACGGCGGCTGTCCATTTGAACCTCCAGGCGAGTCGCTGTTCCCGGCAGCTGTACACATCAAGACACGATAATAAAATTAACTGTGAGCCTAGGATCTTCTCGATATATATTGAAATAGAAAATAAGTTCACTAACACTGGAATTGATAGTATGTTCATGGGATAATTAAGTTGAATTAGAATTAACATGGCAGTTTAAACGTTAGTTATTAATTTTTATTCAAAATAGCAGCAGCGGACACAAATAACTTGGAGACAAAAAATTTGAAATAACAATTTTCATGGATAACTCATCTTGCCAGTAATTTTAACATTTGTTTACTGATTAAGGACTCGCTACCAGGCCTTCAAATCTAAATACCGATAACAACAGTATAAGTATTGGTGCAGTTGTGAGATACTCTGTCTCTCGCACCCAGCTCCTAGGTTCGAGTCCCACTGAGGACAAGTTCTTCCGTGAAGCTCAGCTCATGGTCAACTCAGTATTCATCTGATTCTGGTTGATAAATGAGTATCTGGCTTGTCTAGGGTGTCGTGTAATGCAATAAAATGGTTCTGGCTGGTCAGCGAGCTACATGGTCGTGGAACTACCTGGGGCCTTAGTGCCCTAAAAAACACACTTATCACCTTTTTCTCCCTTGTCTAATTGCCAGTACGAGGATGAGAGATTAAAAAACAACACTAAATGTATCTATCAGTGGATAAGGATTCACCCAATGTATACTGATGTTGACCAGTTACTGTGCTTCTTAATACGAATACCACCAACATATCGATAGGAAAAGTCAATACACAGCAAGACAAAACTGGCGGGTCAGAACGTGGCTCACAGATCTCTAATGCGGTCTCTAGGTCGGCAGTGTTGTCGGCGTCCATGGGGCGCATCCGACGTTTCCTGTAGGGCGTAACTTTGTTCTTGTTCATGATCTCACGCCAGCGGTGCACGCAGTGTTGTGACTGAATGGGTGGCAAGTTGTACACGTGGCCCTCCTGATAAATTCAAAACTTTGTCAGTCATCATTTAATGCAAATAATCAAACAACAAAATCTAAAAAATCTCTATTATTTGTCCTAAAATAAGAGTCGTTGTTTCATGTCATCCATCGTGTTACGGCACTCTGGGTCTGCAGTTATTTCACACGACTGCAGGACATGGCACAACAATGGAAAATACTACAGTGGCATACAACCATTTTTTGGGCATGCAATCATCACAATCAACGCGAAACTAGCGGTAGTTACCCATCAAAAACAGTGGCAAGAACAATATTCCAGGCTTCGGGATGCCAATATTAACTCGAAGAAATAAAATTAATATATATGTTTTCCCGTTAAGTTTTGCTGCTGCAGCTCAGGAAATACAACTCTGAGATCAGGTTCAAATTATTTCCAGGACCAAACTCATAGAGATGACCAAGACAACTCTCTGTGTACAAAAGATAACAATACTAAACTTACACCTGCTTTTTATTTGCTCGCATAATTCCATGAAAATTAAAATAATCCACAAACCAATATTTTCACAGCCAATGAATACATAATTAAGCCTGCTTCACACCATACTGCCGGGCATATGCCAGTCACAGTCAAGTCCAATATTCTTTAATGTATTTCCATAGAAGCTGGCGGTTCAGAACTTGGCTCACAGATTTCCATTGCGGGATTTCTAATCACCTATTCACACCATGCCATGGCAGGTGCCTAGCACAGCTGGTGTGAATACTTGCATAGAAATGCATTGAAGAATAATGAACTGGACTATGACTGGCACGTGCCCGGCGAGATGGTGTAAATCCGACCTAAAAATTCGTTCGGGCCGAGCATCAAATTCAGGAAACTAAGGCTAGTTAGGGCTATTAAAACCATCAATACAGAAAAGTTAGGCATCTTCACGACTGCTAACCTCATAGAATTGTTCAGGTAGAGGAGCATTAAACCCAGGGAACTCGATGAGCTTCTCAGGACGGTACTTGGCGGTACCCGTGACCTCACCGTCCTCTCCATCCAGCATCGTCACAGCTGCCGGCACAAATAGAGAGTATTGAGTGCTTTTTTTTGCACGCTTTCATCATAAGACATGAAATTAGAACGGCGCTGACATGTTTATATTAATTATTGAATTGCAATGTCACGTGATCTTCATCTTCAAAAGAGGAAACTTCTGTTGTATTATTTTTACAGGAGATTGAAAATTTTCATATTAGCAGATAACAGCTGCTTTTATGGAAGCAGCTTCTGTGCCAAATTTCTTCGAGGTACCGGCCGTTAACGGCAATATAATTGCTCTTTCTATTGTGTCGTTGTATCCAAACTTTCAGTACCAGTTTTGTCTTCCTCGTATGAGTGAGTTTATTTATTTGCACCCTTAATTCACGTTAGCTTCATAAAACATTTATGCAGCTTCGCAGCAAACCAGTCATAATTGTCCTCTATTCATCAACACTTTTCAGCACAGCATAAAAAGATTAATAAAAAATAAAAATTAAATAAATCTATTACTTCTCAGAGAGCTACTACCCTTGCTGCTCACTGGCTTCCAACATCAACACTTTTTAGCCCAGCATCAACTGATTTTCAATGAATTTAGAAAATCCATTACTAATACGAATGATTGGATAAGTGCAAGGCATACTTTACCTCTGCCATCACTGCCATAGAGAGCGACTTCCCCTTGCTGCTCCCTGGCTTCCAGCAGCCACCCAGGAGGGTAGCCGATCAGACGCATCCTGTAGAAGACTTCAGACAGTTGATCAGGTCGACAGCCCAGGGCATACCGAAGCTCTGGGGACATCACGCCCGGGGTGAAGTGGCCAAACTTGTTGCTGGCCAGCTCGTGGTAACGACTGCACATAAATAACCTCAATTGTTCAAGAACAAGCAGTGATATTGAAAGCATTCACGCGTGTTGCTTGCAATGTGCCTCTGCATGAACAATGAAAATTTAAGAATACTGCGTGACATATGATCATGAATGAACGATTATACCTGGATTATGAAAGGGAATAATAAGAGATTAAATAAATAAGGGGAAGCCATATACCTTTAAATAGAATGCGTGATGCGTTATCGTTCGTTTGCAATATGAAAAAAATGTCAAGAGTATCAGACCAAATACATAAATATATACCTATATACCTGGCGCATTCATGTTATAGTTAGAAACATTCAAGGTATTTGATGGCCACATGTTAAAAAATTAGAATAGATTTTCACAATTTCCAAGCTAACTTTTGGACCTACTTAATTATTAATAAAAAATAGAATGGTTTGAATGATCAACTCAATTACGGTGTCATACATTTTGTAATCGGTACATGGCAGTTGCATGCTCTGTTAGTCTTCCTTCACATCAATAAAATGCCCATCGATTCATTTTACGACGTGGGTGCAAATACCCTTCTTGATGCTGCACTGCATCTTAACCAAATAGGTAAGTATTTTACAACTCCATTCAAGAGAAAGCCATAATATTAGCACCAATCACGAAGTCATATGATTAATTTGAGAACTAAACAATAGCTATTCTACACCAAGACTTTAAGAGAACAGCAAAAGCGACACCAGACACACAACTCACACTGAGCTGCCTTGCCGCCTGCTCATATGAGCTCGTCTGTTTTGCGCTATTTTACTTTGGTTGAGTGGGTCTTTGCACTCAGTCACGTTATGGTCTCCCAAGCAGTTGAAGCAGGTGCGTTTAGGACGAGCATCGTTAACAAGCTTGCCCGTCTCCATACTGAACTCTGGTACTGTTAGGAAGTCCGTGAAAACCTGCAATATTTGAAGAGGTGAACTAGGGCATATTTCACAAAATATTGATCAAATATTCTATATATTTCTTAACTAAATACTTAAGATAGCATTACTGAAAAGCTCCAAACAGAGCAATAGAGATTTATGGATATGTATACCTACCTACTCTGCACCACCAACTTTCTTGCACAGGAAGAAATGAGAATAGGTACCACTAGATCTCTTCAATACTTTGAACATGGTGGAAAGCCTGTTCCGGAACAAAATTCTGGTTTCCTTAGATATGAAAAAATGAGGGCCAATAAAACATTATTGAACCAACAACACATGTGCACAACAACTGATGGAGTCTGCATGATACCTATGTCCTTGCACAAGCAGTGTGAATATTGACATCAAAATTTATTAGTAAAACAGAATGAATGTGGCCTAAAATTTTACTTTATATTAATTTCACTTAGTTTCCCTTAGCAAACCAAAATATAAAAATTTTGTCTACAATACCAACTAATTTCCAACAGAAATGGAAGACAACTGATTTGATTTGGGATTTTAAATTTTTTTTAAGATGATTCCAAATAATTGCTGTTTTTATTAATACTTCAATCTTTGTCAGCAGCAATCACTTTCATAGCACCACTATGATTACTCTATATATTTTTAAAGAAAGTTTGGTAACTACTCATAGAGAAAAGGCTATTTCACTCTAATTTCATATAATTCAGCAGTCAAAATGGTGAGGTAAGATGCTGCTCACCGTTGTGTACTTGGGGACCACCAGGACCTCCTCAGGCCCATCATCCTGGCTGTCGCCATCACATGCTGGCTGACTTGAAATATTGGTGGAAAGAGTGAACTGCTCGGAGTCATCTGGGGAAAAAATTGTCAACCTTTAAAACTAATAGGAAAAAATAACATTTCTAATTCTGCTCTGAATGAAGTTAGTAATCAATAATATTGTACAAATATTACATTAGTAATCAATATAATTAGTAATAAATAATATATTTAAAATATTGTAATTGGTTTTAACCATATCATTGTAATATAACAAAATAATCATACCCAAGGTTATAAAATCTGTTGAAGACTCTTGAAAGTTAGATGCAACCCCAACTCCACTGTCTGACATGGATTCTGTCAAATCAACAGTGCCATTGTTGTTTGATACTTTTGTGGCCATGATGAACAGCTATTTTGATGAAAAGTAAATAAATGAACTTGATAAATCTGTAGGGAAAATCATAATTTTAATAATCTGTTTTAATAATATTAATAATAATATTAATATGTTATATTAATTACCTACCGTAAAATGGGGTAACTTAGACCGGCGGGGTAACTTAGACCACTTTTCATTTTTTCAACAAAAACCCCCACAACTCAAAAACTATTTGACATAGAAAATTTTTGTCAATGGGCATTAAAGGCCTAATACTGAGGCTACATAACACAAATTTTTGAAATTACATAAAAACTATGAGAGGCAGGAGCCAGCAATTTATGGTGAGTGAAGCTAGAGTATAGACCTGTATTTTGCATGTTTCAATTCAAGTTTAATTTAGCTAGTAAAAAAATGGCATCATTTATATAAAAAAAAGTGGTCTAAGTTACCCCATTTTACCCTATATTATATATATATATATAAATTTTTATATAATATTGTCAAACGGGATAATAAGGGACGGGCGGGATAAATTGGGACAGTCCCACATTTTGTAGAAATTTTTTAGCAGCTGAACTAATCAAAATATTGCAAAACTAAAAATACTGGCATAAAGTTCAACATTTATATTAGCTATGTAGCATAAAGCAAGTTAGGAGATCATAAATTTACTACCTTTATAAAATCTCTGAAAAATAAGTGTGAAAAGTACAATTGTGGAAAAGTACCTTTGCAAAGGTCCGTAGCAAAAAATTTATTGGCCATATTAAAATATTTTACTTACATAAAAGTTGCACACAGGTGTTGCTTAAAAACCCAATTTACAGAATTTACCTATCACATTTAAAAAAAAATGGCGGCCATTTCTGCAGGATTGGGTAATAAAGAACAACCCTAAAAACGCATTTACAGTTGAACCTCAGCTAGAAAATGCTCCAGTTAACCAAAAAATCATTTGACAACAAAAAATTCTGATTACATTTATCTCCCTCAGCAAAAAAATTCACTTAGTGAAAAAAATTAGTGCATCATCATAATTAGTGTAGCATCATAAAAAAATTAGTGCATCATCAGTCATCACAAAATTGTGCATAGAATGTCATAGATAGAATTGTGTATCGGGCAACCTAAAATGTAAAGTAATTAACCTAAACAATTATTCATTTCTCCAAAAATATGATGGTTGTCACTACAATATGCCTTTCTGCTACAGGCATGTTTTTATGATCTTTCTTTGTTATAGTGAATTCCAGGGTTGGCAATGATTAAATCAAAATGATTAAATCATGTGATTAAATCACATGATTTTTTTTATAAAAAATCATGATTTTTTTTATAAAAAATCATGATTTTTTTTATTTTTTTGATTTTTTTGATTTTTTCATATATTAAAATATATTGAGTGGCAGTCTTTAATTTATATTGAGGTATTGTTATTCATGGTTTAGTATAAATGTACTATAAATGACAAATTGGTATATAAACTTGTTGCCTTTAGTGTATATTAGGTTCCAATAAATGGAATGTTTTTGGTACAGAGGCATCAAGTGTGCAATACATTGTACATAGCTTGCAGCTTAACTAATTCTCATGAGGCTATAAGTAGTCTTTAACTATTTGACTATTTGTTATATATTGATTACAATATACAATTTAAATGTGTTAGCTAGCTTATACAGGGTGGGGCAGAACTGATTGAAACCCTCAGAGACACCAGACCTCTGGGAAACATGTGTTTCAAAACATTGGGTGACATTTGGGCTGTGTGAGCTGTAGCCCCATCCTGCTGGAACCACACGTCTTGCAATGCATCATTTTCAACAATGTTTTCCATCATGGGCAGCAAGAAATTTTGCAACATTGCAGCATAGCGATCGGAATTCACTATCACGGTTACTCCCTCCTCCAAAAACGACTCCAACAGTGTGTTGCAGCTAACAGCCCTCATCTTCCAGATATTGTTTTCAAAACATAAGTATTCTAAATGGTATGTTATGCTAACTTCTAGGAAAATAAACTTTCTTCTTTATGTACCTCCATTACTCTTTAATTTTACCTCAAAACTGCTCAATCGGTTCTCCCCCACCTTGTACCGGTATATTGAGATGTTGAGATTGTATTGACCTTTTAGGCAATTGGAAAGATTTACCACCCTAATACGAGTATTCTAATTAAAATATTTAATTTCAATCTTTAAATATGTGAATTTAAAGCTAGAAACGAAACAATTACAATTATAAGACTATATATAAAATAATTAAATGCAGTGAATGGATATAAAATATTTGAATTGTGCACATGTTTATTTCAAACAGTATTAGATTTTCTCATTACTTAAGTCTTGTTTCAAGTCGTATGAGTTTTGTTTGGTTATCGTTCAGTTTACGTTTAGTATTGGTTTATTGGTCTTAATTAAATGGGAACAGTGCAGTCAGTCACTCAGTCACTACTAGTCAGAGTGTATAGAAGGTAGAGTCTGGTAGATTTATAGGACATAAAACTTGTAGATCTATTGATAGTGCTGTGCACTGTGCTATCAGCTACAGTCACTACTAGTCGGTGTGTATAGAGGGTAGAGTCTGAATAGGACATAAAACTTGTAGATCTATTGATAGTGCTGTGCACTGTGCTATCAGCTACAGTCACTACTAGTCGGTGTGTATAGAGGGTAGAGTCTGATAGATTTTTAGGACATAAAACTAGTGGATCTATTGATAGTGCTGTGCACTGTGCTATCAGCTACCTATCTGTTATGTGACTCTTCAATGTTTAGAAGATCTGCATTCCTGAAGTGTTTTAGTATATTGAAGCCAGTTAAATGGTCAATATTTAGCTTATTACCTTGCTCCATACAAACTTTACAAAGCTAATGAATAGACATAGTACCAATAATTGTTTACCCAAAAATCCGTAAGTGGTAAATACCTCCTTGGCCTGTTGGCCATTATTGAAGGCAATAAGTGCCCTTTTTAGCCATACATTATGATCCATATACTGTTATTGTTAGTAGGCTAATTGCAACATAAAAAATAACACATCAAAAAGACAAAAAAGTTAAAAAAATCAAATAAATCAAAAAAATCATGAAAAAATAAAAAAAATCATTGATTTTTGATTTTTTAAAAAAAATCAAAAAAATCACCAACCCTGGTGAATTCACCTGACCCTATTGAAATGGTGTGAAATTACAAGCATTCCTATATGGTAAGCTTACAGAAGAAATGCAACATGGCTGCTGATATGAAGCTTGCAGTGAAGAAGGTCATATTAAATGCACAATGGCATGTCCATGGATATGGTGATATCACATTAATAATATGATAATGTATGGATATGGTAATATCATATCGATAAAGGAAAAACAAGTAAAAATAACAGAAAAGTGTCAATTATTCTGCATCTACATCTTCTATAAAGGAAGAAGAGGACTTCAGAGTACTGTTAGTAATGGATGAGTACACTTTGCATGCTTCAAACGTTTTAAAATTGAGTTTTATTTCAAGCGTTCCGGATTACTCTGTTCCCAGGGGTAATTCGGGATGCTTTTATTTTGCATCTGGCACCTTATCAATAGCATATGGAATTTTTTTCAGAGATGCCATTTTATAGCTCTCGCAAAAAGCTTTAAAATGAGCCCAAACTTGTTTATGAAATGTTTCATTATAAGAAGTTATTAACAAAAAATACTCAAAACCATCCCTTATTAACCCCATTTGATGGTAATATACTTATTAAGTAAAACTTCATAATTTATTTAAAAAACTTAAAAATCTAGCACAGCTATCAACATATTTTTATTAGGGAAAAAGAGTGGTTACTTTGATATTTACTATGATAGGCAAAATGTCTCAATAATCTTTTATTTCAGGGGACACATAAACATATGAAAGTATACTTTTTGTATATATTATAATATAAGATATAATACAATATATAATATAGGTAATATATATAATATATTTTATATATATTACATTAGTACACATTATAAATATATGAATTCATGTATATGCCCTTTTGATACTTTACAGAAATAACCTGGGATATGTGGTACCATCAAATGTGGTAAAAAGGGACGGGCGGGGTAAAAAGGGACAGTTTTCCAACATTTTGTAGAAATGTTGTAGCAGCTAAACAATTAAAATAGAATAAAATAAATAAAGCAAATAAGAAAAAAATAAAGCAAGTTGAGAAATCATACATTTATTACCTCTAAAAAATCCCTGAAAAAAGTGTGAATAGTGAGACTTTGGAAAAGTACCTCTGCTAAGGTCTGTAGCAGAAAAAATATTTGTTGCATTGAAAAATTTTGCTTACATAAAAGTTGCACCTAAAGTTGGCTTAAAAACGCGATTGACAGAATTTGCATATCTCATTCCAAGAAAAAATGGTGACCATTTCCACAAAACGGGGGTAATAAGGGACAACCCCCCCGGGGTAATAAGAGACACCCCTAAAATTGCATTACAGTAGAACCTAGGTTAGCTTAAATTATTTACCAACAAAGAACTTTGATTACATTTACCTCACTCAGTGAAAAAAATTTCACTTAATAAAAAATTACTGCATCGGTCATCACAAAATTGTGCATAGAATGTCACAGATAGAATTGAGCAATGGGCAACAAAGAATGAAAAGTTATGAACCTAAACAATGACTTATTTCTCCAAAAAATATGATGGTTGTCACTAAAATATTCCTTCTTGTTTCAGGTATGTTTTTTTTACAATATTTTTTGTTATAGTAAAATCACTTGACTTGATTAAAATTGTGCAAAATTACAAACCATCCTGTAAGCTTACAGATACTGTAAAATGGGGTAACTTAGACCAATTTTTTTTAAATGATGCCATTTTCTACTAGCTAAATTAAAATTGACTGGAAACACGCAAAATACAGGTCTATACTCAAGGTTCCCTTACCATGAATTGCTGGCTCCTGCCTCTCATAGTTTTTATGTAATTTAAAAAAAGTGATGGTCATTGTTACCCCAGCTCTTGGGGTATCTTAGACTGGGTGGTAAAATCAATTATATTTTTTGGTAAAATAACTCCAAATAACTCCAGGTTTTGGTGCATTGTAGTAAAACTCTTCAAGTTACATATGCAAATGAGAAACTTGAGGAAAGTGCCATAGTTTGCAAATGGGGGGCGCCGCCCCATAATGAGGGAAATGAGACTACCTAATGGCAGCCCTGATGGGGTAATATTGACTGGCTTGGAAATTAAGTTAAAATTACCATATATAAGACTCTGTAGAGTCTGAAACATAAAGAAAAAACATTAATAGGTTGTCAAACAAAAAATATGTTATATATGGTAATTTTATATCAACTTCCAAGCTGGTCTATGTTACCCTGTCAGGGCTGACATTAGGTGGTCAAGTTCCCCCATTTGGGGGTGGTGCCCTTCATTTGCAAACTATGACACTTTCCTAAAATTTGTCATTTGCATATGTAACTAGAAGAGTTTTACTACAATGCATCAAAACCTGGAGTTATTTTACCAAAAAATAAAAAAATTGGAGGGGGTACTCTGACAGGCTTTAAACAATAGCTTTTTCTCGTGGGTCACATTTTTAATTTTTCAATCTATTAGATATGTGAACTTTTTATATCTTTCTATTGTGTTATGTAGCCTCAGTTTTAGGCCTTTAATGCCCATTGACAAAATTCTTCTATGTCAAATAGTTTTTGAGTTTGGGGGTTTTTGTTAAAAAAACAAAAAATGGTCTTGGAATAAGCAAGCAATAAGCAATATTGCAATATATTGCATGAGCAATAAGCAAAAATTTGACTATGTGATGCCAAAATTGCACAATTTTACTGACTGCGCATTTAGCAGCATACGCCTCCTTATCTCACAGAATGTCTGCAGCAGTGTGCAGCATGTGTTGCATTTGTCTTCTAGAACACGATTGTGCTAGTCATCAACAGTGGACCTTGTTGAACTGTACCTGTGTACCATCTACAGGTCTTTGTGGAGGCTTGGAGCCTATGAATCTAGTGCTTTGTGATTTTATCTGTTCCCATCCTTTCTTGAGTCTATTTATTTTTTGCTTGCTAGTAATCTTAGTGTGATGTGCCCTCAAAGTTTGTTTGAAGTCCCAGCCTCCCAGGGTGCAGAAAGTGGGTGAATATTGAAAGATTTTTGGTGATGCATCACCAGCAAAATTTACAATCCAGTTCAATTTAAAGTCCTATAACAGCTAGGCCTATAAGTAGAGACTGTAGAGTTAGTAGACCTGGACTAGACCAGCAAAGCATCATGGATACCAGCATCATCATACTCATACATATGATATTGGTTTAAATCTCGAGTGAATGAGATAATTAAACATGAAATGATTCTAAAGAATCACTGGTTTGCCACTATGCCTGTACTGTAGACTTAGGTCTGGTCTACTTTGTAGTTGTAGACTCTTAGGACTCAGCCTATTAGCAATATCATACTAAGATATAGTCAGATGGGGTAAGACAGGACCGAAATCACTAACAAGCCTGTAGCATCTATACCATGAATAACTAAAAAACCCTAAACCTATCACAAGGTGTAGTTATGCAATGGGCTTCTAAGCTACTACTCAGACGTTTTGCATCTAACATAGTTTTCTGTACTGATTAAAAAAAGTGAGCTGGTAAGCTCACTTACCAGGCTGGGGTAAGACAGGACCAACTGGTAATTCTTATGTTACAAGGTTTCCATCTAGAAACACATTATGTGATTAAACAACCACTTGTTACTGTTTTGTAATGTGGGAAGTCAACTCTAATATCAGTCACATTGGAGGTTTTGTCACGAGAAAACTTTGTTGAAATTAAATGCAGCCATATGATCCATTTAGTCTTTTGAGCAAAAAATATGGATGATATTATATAGCTGGCATAGTTAATTATCATTTTATACTTTACTTTTGCTAGCAATAATAAGAAGTCCAAGAAACTTGCAAGAAACTCCAGTATTTTAGCAATAATGCCTTATTCGAGATTGAAATTTTCAAAGAAATTCGGTGAGAGTGAGCAAAAGATGAAAATTTTGACCAAAATACTCCAGTTACTGCATAATAATATATTCATTTAAAAACTATTTTTGATATACTGTAGGGTAATAGAGGACCATTTGTGGGGCAAGACTGGACTATATGTGGTGTAAGATAGGACCGTTTGTGGGGTAAAACAGGATCATTTAGTGGTCCTGTCTTATCCCATGTCTGGTCCTTTTTTACCCCATTTTAGAATACATGCCAGGCAGTGATGGTAGCAGGTAGGAATGCCAAGTATGTCTCAAAAGTTGCTTATTACTTGAGGTTACCTGCCTACAGGCTATATCCACAAACCTGGCCAAAAAAATTTTTGTCATTAGACAGAGCTTATTCCCTAAACAGGGTTAACTATTTTGTGACCCTTCTTCACATAGGTTTACTTTAAAAAAAGCCAGAAATTCAATATTTGCAGATGAGGGTTGAAACAAACACTGAAATGACAGGCAATGATTGCTCTAACATATTCTTTTGTCAAATTAAATTTAGTGCAATTAGAATGCACACCATGGGCTGGTCCTTTCTTACCCCATGAAGGCTGTGATCCTGTCTTACCCCATTTGACTATATATTGGTTTAAATATTGAGAAAATTAGTAAATTAAAAATAACCTCATTCTAAAAAATTGCTGGTTTGTCACTATGACAACTGGCAAATCCATAAAGCCACAGCTCATGAGGAGGAGTGGAGGACTAGTGAAATCACTTCTGCAGAATTACTTAAGTATAAGTTGAGAACTTGAGAGTTGGTTAACTCATGACTCACGGGTGTCGAGTCACCTGCCAAAGACCACCACTGCCCTGGGACGGGCCTGGATGTAATGGACCATCATTATTCCTGCCTTCCGAAATGTAGCCTTCAACACTTCAAGCCATCTGTATCTAGGCCATGCGTCAAACCAGCCCTTGGTCAAACGGCCACTTGTCGAAGGACGATAAATTTTGGAACAGAACTATGCTATCTGAAACCTAACCTGAGATGCGGTGAACGTAAAATTACGTAATTAAACGATGCCTGCAAGTCATAATCGATCTGCGGCCTGGTGATGCATGGCAGGTTCTACGCAAGGTCAGAGGAGGACAAAGCCGAGTGGTTCACGGCTGATTGGTGGATGTCCGGACTCCGGAGAGATCCAAGGCATTCGATTCAGGGCTTATTGGAGCACAAAATTGGTGGTGCATGGCTGCGTTCCCATGACTCACGAGTATGATTTTGAGTAATGACTAATGAGTAGTGTTTTTGGGAATAGCGCCAGGACCTAGGATTGATGAATGGTGCAGCGGCATTGACACTGGACTGGTACAGCCATGACACATGCACTCATTCAAGAAAACAGAGATTTTGATTTTTGGGAGCACGTTTAACGGTCTTTATTTGTCAACGGACAACAGCTGAATGCACTTGGCCTGGGGTGCACAGAAGTAGACCAGCAAATTAACGCTCGAATCTGCCCTGGAGCCAACATCAACCATCTAAATGCTATAGATATTGTCATCCTGGCACCTAAGCAGCTGTAGTCAAATCAGTCAATTGACTTATCTCAGTATCTCACCACACAAACTTTAAACTAACACTGCTTCAGCACTACAAGCTGCTACTCTACATAGTTAATGGTCAATATGTTGTTCTCCAATGCTTTATACCGTCAACCGGGGCCCCGGGGCTACTGGGGACGGTTTTGAGCGTTTTTTGTTAATAACTTCTTACCATGAAACATTTCATAAACAAGTTTATGCTCATTTTATAGCTTTTTGCGAGGGCTATCGAATGGCATCTTAAAAAAAATTACATATGCTAATTATAAGGTGCCAGAAGCGAAAAAAGAGTGTCCCGAGTAGCCCCGTCAAATGGGGCTACAGCTACTTGGGACACTTGCAATAAAACTTCATTTTAAAATATTTGAAGCATGCAGAGTGTATTCATCCATTACTAACAGTACTCTGAAGTCTTCTTTCGTTGTAGATGATGTAGAGATAGAATAAATGACATTTTCTGTTATTTTTACTTGTTTTTCCTTTATTGATATATTACCATATACATTGATTACCATATTATTGATGCGATATTACCATATTATTGATGCAATATTACCATATCCAGGAACATGCCATTGAGCATTTACAACAACCTTGTCCACTGCAAGCTTCATATCAGCAGCCTTATAGCATTTTTTCTGTATCTGTAAGCTTACAGGACGGCTTGTAATTTCACACCATTTTATTCAATTGGGTTACATAAGTGAATTTCCTATAAAAAAAAGATTGTGAAAAACATATCTGAAACAGAAAGGAATGTTTTAGTGACCGTTTTAGTCAATTACTTTTCATTCTATGATGCCTGGTACACAATTCTATATATGACATCAGACATTCTATGCACAATTTTGTGATGACCGATGATGATCCAATTTTTTGATAAGTGAATTTTTTGTTTTTAATCAATTTTTTTCTTAACTGGTTGGAGCCTTTGCTTACTGAGGTTCTACTGTAAATTCATTTTTGGCCCTTTGGGGTGTTCTGAATAGCCCCGGGCTTGCAGAAATGGCTGTCATTTTCTTTAATTGAGGTATGTAAATTATGCAAATAAAGTTTTCAAGCCAACACCTGGGTCAGGGCCCATCAGGCTGGGTGCAACTGCAACTTTTATGTAGGTAAATTTTTTTAATACAGCAAATATTTTTTTACTACAGTGAGAGTGAAGTTAGGATGGAATTATAATTTTTAAGGTTCATATATTAAATTTTGATCCACCTAGGGCCTAATTTCGATCCAAAAATTAAAGTTGGAATAAAGATTAAAGAGGCAGGGAAAGGAAAGGGAGACCTTAGAGCGGTTAGTTACAAAGATTAAAGAACGTCCATCTTTCGATCTTGGCGACTTGAACCAATGACAATGAAAGTTAAATTAAAGATAATTAGTTTCTATTTGCATCAACAGATACATTTACCTCTCTATTTGGCGCATGCAAACAGCAATATATGCCAATGGCTTTGATATCTTTACCAGGTGAGCACTGAGTGGCGAGGGTGGACGCTGGTGCCTGGTGGGGGTGCGCAGCCGTAGACCAGCAAATTAACGCTCAAATCAGCCCTGGAGCCAACATCAACCATCTAAATGCTATAGATATTGTCATCCTGGCACCTAAGCAGCTGTAGTCAATTTACCTATCTCACCACACGAACTTTAAACCAACACTGCTTCAGCACACAAGCTGCTACTCCACATAGTTAACGGTCAATACGTTGTTCTCCAATGCTTTATAACCCATACCATCACTTCTTACACATGCTATTATCCTAAGTGTCCGCTGACCACACTGCATTGCCGCAAATGTGAACTGTACCAAACGGTAATGCGTCATCACCTTACTTAATCCGCAAGACGTTAACCCCGCGTCACTGTTTCCCTGCCTTACTATCCCCCAGCATCTTCTTCCCCCCACACTTACCCCAACTCTCCACCATTATCGCATGACTACCTGGAGGCTTTTCCCGCAGACCTTTGATGCTTATCCGAATTAGGTTAGGTTAAGTTAGGTTAGGTTAGTTTACAACTCCTATAGATCCTCTTTTCATAGCGTAATGCAGTCAAGTGAGCAGAAACTAAGAAAAGCCGTCCGGCAGTCAGTGAAAAAAGGCGGGGAGACGGGGTATGCGTGGAGGTAGAGTTATGCCGGGGGAAAACAGCTGCGACGAAAGGACGGGCTGGAGTGCTGGCTGTGTATCAGCAGCGGTATGGCGTAGGGAGTTGCTTACCGAAAATCGTGAGGAGGTTAGACGGCATGGGATAGAGCTGTTGACGGTTTTCAATACGGCGTAGAGCGATTGTATTGGTGGCTTACTTCTCAAGTTCTCATTAGCTCGCTGGTTAATTTCCATGAAGGGGATTTGTACTATTGGCTTTTAACATATAATCCCTTAGTCTACTCTGCCCTTTAGCAGGCTTACGCACGGAAAGGAGGATGAAAGATATGCTGGTCTTTCTTTTCTTTCGTTTCAGATTTGTGGGAGCCTCTGAAGACTTGTCCAATGTGGCCCCACGACAGGGTTTTCAGTTATATTTGCCTAAGTAGTTTCTTCACGTAGCACTTTCTGGGCTTCACAGTTTCTTCAATCAGTACGCAACCCTGCCTAACTCTAGCTCCCTGCCTATCTCAGGATCTTCCTATTCTTAGCACCTCTTGGCAATGCTGGCCTCTGGCATGCATCCCCCTGGTGGTAGTCGGATGAGCGCGGACGCCGGAGGAAGTCGGACGAGCGCGGACGGCCGCGGAGTAAGTATTCAAGGTGGGTCGCCTGCCGAAGACCACAACTGCCCTGGATGTAATGGACCATCATGATTGCTGCCTTCCGGAACGTAGCCTTCAACACTTCAAGCAGTCCGTATCTAGGCCGTGGGTCGAACCAGCCCTCGGTCGAACGGCCACTTGTCGAAGGACGATAAATTTTGGAACAGAACTATGCTATCTGAAACCTAACCTCAGATGCGGTGAACGTAAAATTACGTAATTTAACGATGCCCGGAAGTCATATTCGATCCGCGGCCTGGTGGTGGTCAAGGCCGGAAGAGGACAAAGCTAAGTGGTGCACGGCCGATTGGTGTAGGTCCGGAGAGATCCAAGGCGTTCGATTCAGGGCTTATTGGTGCACAAAATTGGTGGTGCACGGCTGCGCTCCCATCAAAGTATAGAATGCGGTGGATCTCTTGGGTCGCCTGCCGAAGACCACAACTGCCCTGGATGTAATGGACCATCATGATTCCTGCCTTACGGAACGTACTAGCTTTCAACATTTCAAGCCGTCCGTATCTAGGCCGTGTGTCGAACCAGCCCTCGGTCGAACGGCCACTAGTCGAAGGACGATAAATTTTGCAACAGAACTATGCTATCTGAAACCTAACCTCAGATGCGGTGAACATAAAATTACGTAATTTAGCGATGCCCGGAAGTCAGATTCGATCCGCGGCCTGGAGGTGCACGGCAGGTGGTGGTCAAGGCCGGAGGAGGATAAAGCCGAGTGGTGCACGGCTGATTGGTGGACGTCCGGAGAGATTCAAGGCGTTCGATTCAGGGCTTATTGGTGCACAAAATTGGTGGTGTACGGCTGCGCTCCCGATCTCTTCATACTTGCAACACCACGTCAGCACCAGCCATATATTAAATTACAAGGCACCGTGAGTAAAATATATTGACTGAATTAAAGATTTCATTATCAACTTTTAAGCATAGTCTTTGTAAAATTGGTTTAGTTGGTTACCTCTACAATAGAAGGATAGCAAAGTTACATAATATTTTATTTTCATTATCAGATTAAGAGTGGAGGTTTTCACATGATTATTTCAATTCATAGATTTCTCGGCTAGCAAAATCAGGTCTAAATTTTCATACATGTCTAAATTTAAAATTCAATGTAGGCCTAAAAAAATACGTCGACATAAAAATCATGTGATTTGGAAAGGTTCTTGAATTGAAGTTTATTTAAATTACTGCTTTTGCAAGCCTTCATTTTGTTCAGAAATAGTTTATTTCACTTAATAGAACATATTTTACAGCTCTGATCCGGCCAAATGTTTCGGAAACGTGAAGCCCATTTGTAGCGGTTCTCGCTACATACTGTAAAACTAATATTATGTATAACATATCTCGCTAACGTAGAACTAATTTTTATGTTGCTCATACTAACATTATTATTAATACTCATAACAGTACTTTTATTACATTACTTTCACTTATCGTATTAATAAGTAGAAAATCATCGTAGGAACAGTTCAGAGAAATCTCTCTTCCACCGTGGCAACAGCCGACGCCTCCCTTCCTTTGTAGCTTCTCAAAATTTTAACGGTCTATTTGCCCTCAGACATCGAGCCGCCAACATCTCGCGTAAGCTCCCTAACTTAGAAACTCTACTCTGCCGTAGAATAGCTCTCATTCAATGTGTAAAGTGTAACAGTAAAGTTAGTTCAGAAGTCGGAGTCATTGCAAGTTGAATAATTAAATTAACGTATTTTTCATGAACATAGCTCACGTTGCTTTAGCTCATTTGTGAAATGGTGTCGTGAAATGTGAATAGCGTATTAACAAAGGCCTTATTTCGCAGTATCACAACATCGGCTAACATTCGGCAACCTGCACCCGGCAACCTACAACCTGTATCCTGCAACGCAAGACAACCGTAACCGGCGTCAACCCACAACCTGCAGCCCTAACCAGCAACCTGCAGCTGGGAACCTCGGCGTCCCAAGCCAGCATTTTCCCGTCAACTCGCACCCCGCCATTTTGCCGCGCCCTTACGCCGTCCCTGTCTACCGACGCTCATCCGTGAACATTCAGTGAATTCTTGCTGTGCACTTATTCAGTTAACTTATGTTCAGAGAACTCTTTCTGTGCACTTATTCAATTAACTTATGTTCAGTGAACTCTTGCTGTGCACTTATTCAGTTAACTATTGTTCAGTGAACTATTGCTGTGCACTTATTCAGTTAACATATATTTAGTGAATTCCTGCTGTGCACTTATTCGGTTAACTTATATTCAGTGAATCCTTGCTGTGCACTTATTCAGTTAACTTATACAAGTTTTATTCAGGGAATTCTTGCTGTGCACTTATTCAGTTAACTTATACAAGTTATATTCAGCGAATTCTTGCTGTGCACTTATTCAGTTAGCTTATACAAGTTATATTCTTGCTGTGCACTTATTCAGTTAACTTATACAAGTTATATTCAGCGAATTCTTGCTGTGCACTTATTCAGTTAGCTTATACAAGTTATATTCAGTGAATTCTTGCTGTGCACTTATTCAGTTAACTTATACAAGTTATATTCAGTGAATTCTTGCTGTGCACCTATTCTGTTGACTTATATTCAGTGAACTTGCACAGAGAACTTTTGCTAAACATACTCTGTGAGTTACATCAAGCACGTTCGGTGAAAACTCGTCTACACGCACGCTCAGTCAACTTCAGACACCTCACAACGAGCATCGAATAACGTCCACAGCGCCTCACCACGCAACCACGCGCATATTCGCTCAAAACGCAACCACGGTGGCCCGTCGACCCGCACCTCCTGCCTGGACTACAAATTCCACCTGCATCATCACCCTCTAGCAGGTCACGTGAGCTAAGCCAATAAATCAACTTATCAATTAATTGTGTGTTTACTTAACCAACCAAATTCGTCCTGCCAATCTCTATGTTTCTGTCTGTCCTTGGTGAATGATTCAAATTAGCTACCTAGGCCGTTCAAATTCCCTGAGTCATTGGAGTTAAACGCAGTTAATGTGGAGGGGCAAAAAAAGCCCCACACATTTGTACGTGAGGGATGATATGGAAACGAGAAAGAAAAAGCACATCGTTTCGTCATTCTCGCCGACTATCCTACTTGTGCTTCTATCTATTTGACCATAGATCAAAAGAAATGAAGGAGACTTGAAGTTCTGAATTCCTATTCATTACTGTTTTCAAGGGAGCGAAGTTTCAAATATTATCACGTGAAGCCCTATCATCTGTGAAGCCCTATTATCATTCCTTAAAATAACTTCATCGCCGAAATTATGCTTACTTCGTCTGTTTCCAACATGTGTAGCGGATCTCGCTACATAAAAAAAGTTACGCATATCATACCTCGCTACATAGAACTAATTTTTATGTTTCTCATACTAACATTAATATTAATACTCTTAACAGTACTTTTATTACATTACTTCCACTAATCGTAATAATAAGTAGAAAATCATCGTAAGATAAGTTCAAAGAAATCTCTTCGCGCCGTGGCAACAGCCGACGCCTCCCTTCCATTATAGCGTCTCAAAATCTTAATGGTCTATTTGCCTTGTGACTTCGAGCGGATAACATCTCGCGTAAGCTCTCTAACTTAGAAACTCTGCCGTAGAATAACACTCATTCAATGTGTTAAGTGTAAAAGTAAAGCTAGTTCAGAAGTTGGAGTTATTGCAAGTTGAGTAATTAAATTAACGTATTTTTCATGAACAGAGCTCACGTGGCTTTAGCTCATTTGTGAAATGGTGTCGTAAAATTTAAATAGTGTATTAACATTGCCTTATTTCGCAGTATCACAACGTCGGCTAACAGAGAGTCTCCGTTAAGCCGTGGTCGAGAGCGGACGCTCGTGCTCGTGGTCCCAAATTTCTAAATTTTT